>NW_005871639.1:157295-177788 GCF_000147115.1 Myotis lucifugus
CCCCTTTCATATCGGGCCCCCCAAACGTGGATTAGTTTTGCAAATCATTCTAGGGATGGGGCAAGATGATGGGATCCATGTCGTTGTAGCGCTGCTTGCACCTCGCCACGTTCTTAGTCCTTCTTCTGTGGAGCGGGTGTGGCCCAGGAGAGAAGGAAAGGAAGGAGGCTCCCCCAAACCCGCACCAAAGCACCGTACAACCCCAGGCGACCCGGAGGGCAGGGGCTTAAACTCCGGGAAGCTGGGATTGGAAGTCACCAGGCAGGTCTCAGCCAGAGAGTCTCAAGCTAAAAACTTGGCTGCTGCCTGACAAGACCCTGCTAATGCGGAGCAGGGGGAGGCGAGGGGAGAAAAGCGATGGCAGTGAGAATCCTCCTCCATCGGGAGAGGGCAGGACCTTTGTAATTCACAGGTTATTCCCAGGGAGAGAGGGCGCGGCCAGGTACGGAGTTCCCAGTGCGTTTTCCAGGAGCTGAAAGGCGCTGTGGCTGCAGTACCTGCCTTTCCCTCTGGCTTCACCTCCCCAGCCCCACCCTCCCCCTCCCCTGCACTGTCCCCAGGACAAACATCTTCACGTCTGTCCGGACCAGTCTGGCCAGGCCAAGGGGCCTTCCCAGTGCTCTTCCTAAGGTCAGCAGGGGAAGGCGCAGGCAGGACCTCGGGCATCTGCTGGGCGCTGTGCCGGCATCTCACCTCACTATTCCTACTGTCAATATCTTGTCCTGGGGGCTGGTGAGTTCTGCCCCTCAGACGGGAGGCCACTACGCCAGTGGGTTAATACCTGTTCCTCTCTGGGTTCCGAGATGTGTTAGAAGGGGTATGGGCGGGCTTTCAGGAAAGTGCCCCCGAGGTCTGTGCGGTCCCAAGGAGGTTGGAGACCCCACTGCAGGGCTGGCTGGGCTTCTTCCTGCTTCCCAGGGGCGGGGCTGTGCGCACCCGGAGTTTGAACCCCTTGCTCAGGGAGGGCGACAGTTCCTCAGGAGACGGGCTTGGAGCCATGCGTTCACCCATCGGGAAGTGCTGCAGGACTCGGGAAACGCAAGCAGCTCGGTGCCGCACGTGCACCTGCTCACTTCTCAGCACGCGAGTCAAGCACAAAGTGACCCCCAGGCCAGTTAGATGCTCCCCCTCAGGGAGGTGCCATGCTCCTGGGAACAATTTTTAAACCCAAAAATAAAGGGGACAGAGGGAGGAAAGATGGGCCGAGGGGCAGCGGAGTGACGCAAGGAACTGCCCCTGGCAAATGCCTCTAGAGCAGCGGTTCTCAACCTGTGGGTCGCGACCCCTTTGGGGGTTGAAGGACCCTTTCACAGGGGTTGCCTAAGACCATCGGAAAACATATATAATTACATATTGTTTACAGCAGCAAAATTACAGTTATGAAGTAGCAACGAAAATAATTTTATGGTTAGGGGTCACCACAACATGAGGAACTGTATTAAAGGGTCGGGGCATTAGGAAGGTTGAGAACCACTGCTTTAGAGGCTTCCACTGCCACCAGGTCGCTCCCCTCCCCCATCTGGGTGGTAATGTTTAGAGCCCAGAAAATTCCCAGGGCCATGAAGACAACTCCTGAGCCCCAAGATTGCACCTCGGCCCAGTGGAACCCCACCTCCTCCAGGGCAGGGCACTGAGTGCCATTCCGCACAAATGCTTCCAAATGCCACCTCTTCCTGCCATGGGCTCAAGCCCCAGGCCAGCCTTGGGAGCTCTGGGAGCCAGGCGCTGCCAATGCCCTCTGCTACCCAAGCCCCACCCAGAAAAGATCAGAAGGGGTGGGGGAGCCAAGAGCTGGCAGGCAGGCAGGCTCTGCTGGGTGAAGGGCAGAGTGGGGTCTGATGGCAGCCGCCTGCTGAGTCCAGAAAATCCGCCCAGAGGAGCAGCCAGGCCACACCTGAAGGCAGGCCAGGTTGGGTTCAAGGTAGGACTGAGGGCAGCAGGTGACAGCCAGCCTGACCCAGGGAACTGCGGGTTTACTTGGAATGGTGTGAGGGAAAAGACCAGGAGAGAAGGCGTGCTGGAAGCTGGCTCCTAGACCGAGGGCAAGTAGCCAGGGTAGACTGAGTACTGGGAACCTAGGGGTCTAAGTCCACACCTTGGAGAAGGGTTCTCTGTGCCCTGAGGGAGGCACAGGCCACCTTGAAAGGCAGGGCATGCTGAGTAGTCCTCTTGGGGAGCCCGCACCCAATTTCAAGGTGGGCCTTTGGGGAGCACAGAGTCTGTAGGCCAAGTGCTCTCCTGCCTGCACCCACCTGGAATGCTGGCCTGGGGCCTGCCCCTTCCACACTCCCCCTCACACCAAGGCCTGGGCTGGGGAGGAGGAAGCGCCTGGCTCTGGGGAGCTGACTGCTGTCCAGGGTGCACCTCAACCAGGAACTGGGCCCTGGGCCTCCGCCCGCCCCTACCCAGGCACTTAGGGTTTGGACCCTGGGGCCAAGCCCTTGCCAGACAGTAAACTGGTTGTTAAAAATGCATTTACACAGCAGGGAAGTTTGTTTCTCTTTTACTGATACTTTTGTTTCAAAGAACCAGATATTTTGTCTGTAAATTCTCCCAAGAACTTTTACAGCTTGATGTGAAATAAACCTTAGAAAATCCAGCCACACAGAATGCCACTTCTGTGGGCCTCGGGAGCTGCATGGGGAGTGCGGGATGTGAGCTGGGGCCAGGGCCAGCTTCCTAGGGTGGCAGGGACTACTCTAGGCCCTCGGTCAAGAATTGCTGTTGGGAGATAAAGAAGGAAATAACAAATAAAAGAATTGCTATTGGGGTGAAAGTGCCTCCCCACTCGCCCAGCACAGGGCACATAGGCTCCAGCAGTGTCCTACTTTGTAAATTTCTTGTCGTTCAGGGCACAGAGGGTGACCCAACTTTGCCAACTAAGCTCACTGCACACTGGCATCTCCATCAGAACCACTGGAGGAAAAAAAGCCATCCTCTGGACCCGCCAAGCTGAACTGGGTGTAACTGAACAGAGACCTCTGGATGGAAGCTGACCAGGTCAAGGTCCCTTAGAAGCCGGGCCGTAGGTCCCCTCCTCCATGCCTCACTTTTTCTGACTCAGAATTTCCAAGTAGTTATTAAGGTCTTAAAAGAAACTCTATACACCTCCCAGGGAGGGAGGGAGGGAGGGATCTCCGGTATTCCAGGGGAACTCTTCTGCCTCCTCCCCCTTTTCCCAGGCCCCTTCCCAGTCCCCTCCCCCCCCCCCCCCAGGATTTCCTGTGCTCACTCCCACACCTTCAGATTTGGGGAGCCCAGTTTAGTCTCCACTCTTTCTTCAATAATTATCTTTCAAACTCAATCATTTTACCAGACTTTTAAAAAAACTTTGAAGGAAACTGAAGATTAAATAAAGAAAATGAAAGTCTTTGTGTTTCCGCCTAAGGATACCTTAGGTCTGTCTGGGAGGCATCCTTACTGGCAATGTGCTTTGTCAAGTCCCCGCGCCCACGGGAGTGAGTGAGCGAGCTTCGGGGTTAGTTTCCTGAATTACCTGCAGCAGCAAGGTGCGTTTTTCTTTACTCTGAGTGAGATGGATTTTTGGAAGCCACTGGGGCAGAGCTTTAAAAAAAACACTCCAAACCCCAAACTACCCGAGACAGCTGCAGCTGGCGGGGCTCACGGGCTGGCAGCACTGGAAGCAGGGGTGCCAGTCCTTCCTGGGCAGAGACAAGAGCTGCCAGGACCAGCCTGCATCTGAGCTGGTGTGTGGGGCAGCCCGATGCCAGGCTGAGCACCTTCTCTCCCACGGGAACTGGAGAGGAGGTCCTCCCAGACCCACAGCAGCTCTGTGCACAGGCGGCCTCAGGAAACAGCCGGATTCACCAAACAAGGGAGCCTCTCCCTGTTCCTTCCCCTCCTCACTCACAAGCAGGGTTTTGTTTGCCCTCCATCCCCAGGAGCAAAGAGCCAGCACAGTTGCCAGTGGGGTCGGGAAGAGGGGCGCTGCGCTGAGAACTCGTTCGCCCTTGTCTCTGTTTGAAACGTGGTGCCTCTCGCTGGTGTTTCAGGCCAGGAGAGCTGTGTCTTGGGGACGTGTGCTCAGGGGTCACATTCCTGTGTGCACACAGCATTGCATCTCTGGACTTAGAGGATGTCAAGGTTTTCCTTCCAATCTTCCTTCTCTCCTAGTCTTTCTACCGCTTCTTTTCTCCCTTCCTCCTCCTCCTCGCTTTCTGGTTTCTGGTGTTTTCTATCAGTCCCTCTTCGACCCCCACACGAATTTACAAAGGTTTTTCATTTCGGGTCCACCAAGTACTCACCTCGATCCTGAGAGAAAGAGTAGTTTTAGTTGCTGCCTCTTTTTTATATGGGGGGAGGGGAGCGGGGGGGCGGGATCAGAAACCAAGGTGGACACTTGGTTTAAAATATAAGAACGTGTTAAGAAGTTTCAAAGCTGCCAGTAAAACCCTTTAAGTGGCTGGTGATGCAGTGCCTGGAGTTGCGGTGATGGCATTGCTAAATGACTCTAATGCCCAAAGAAAAATATTACAAATGCCGGTGTCTGGGCCACCAATCGGGCGCCGCTCTCCGCGAGGGCGCCGGCTCCTCTCTGGCGCGAGGGCACCCGCATTTGCATGATAAATTGGCCAGACTAGCGGCGGCCAATGAAATATTAAAATTAGTCTGCGGGTGGGGGTGGAGTCCCTGGGGCTCCCCTTGGCCCGAGAGGGAGCTGGCGGTCCCACCTCTCCTTCAGCGCCCTCTAGAGGCGGGACCTCGGGGCGGCCGCTCCTCCCTGCTCCCCACGAGGGGGAGGTGGGGCAGGGACGTGGTGGGCCTGTGTGTCCTGCACTTGGAAGTGTGGGTGGATGGCAGAGGCAGGCGGTGACACCAAGGAAGGGTTTAAAGAGCGCGCTCTCTAACTCCCCTCCCCGCGTTCCTCTGACTTTGCCCAGCAATACTGACATTCTGGAGCAGGCCAACTCACCCTGCCCTGAATAGGACTCTGCACCCAGGCAGGCCCCCAACCGGGGTGCTGGGAGCTAGGACTAGGCTGGGGCGCCCCAGGGTCTTGGTGAGGCTGTGGGAGCCTGGCCCCGGAAGAGCCTGGGCTGGAGTGACACTGGGCCTCAGCAAGCAGGACTCCTCCCCTGGAAGACACATCTGGAGAAAGTGGCAGCCCTCCAGGCAGGAGTGTGCAAAGGTGTGCAAGGAGGGACAGGTGTATGGCACGCCTCAGACCACAGAAGCCCAGCCAGGAAAGGGGTGGAAGTAAGTGCGGGTCACAAAGAAGCCATGGATGGACTCTGGGAAGGTGCTGTCCTCCCGAAAGTGGGACTCGGCACCAGGTGAGCTGGTCTCCTGGCCTTGCTCCTACCTGCAGCTCAGGACTCAGTGGGGACTTTGCACAGGATACTGGGTTGGACCAATGGCTACCTCTTATCTACTTACTGACCCACAGGAATTTACAAAGGTTTGTAAACGCCCCCCCCCCCCGCCCCCCCTCACCACCATCTGGGGTCAGGGACCTGGGGGCGCCCTGGGCACAGGCTTATTGAATGTACACAGGTGTTAGAAGCGAAGCTGCCTTTCTCTCCGGGGAAGAGTGAGCACTTTGTTCTTTCTCCATTTCAAAAGGAGTCAGGTCCCAGTTAACAGCTGCCTCAGGGAGTGCTTGAGCCCCACCCTCCCTCCCCACCAGGAGGGTCTGCAGGGGGTGGTCAGGCTGCTGGCAGGTCTGAGTTCCAGCCCCACAGCCATCCTCCCTGGGCTCCCTCACAGGGGAGAACCTGGTGGGGAGGGGGCGACTCTCAGAGCAGGGCCCCAGGCTGGGAAGACTCACAGAAGAACAATGGTGGGAAATGAATACAAATTTGACAGAGTGAATTTTGATATTTGATCACGTTACAGATATCATCAGTACCTTCAAATATGTTGTCCATAAGGGAATTAATTCATAAGAAGGCTTTTGTATCATTTAAGGTTTTCCAGAATGTTTTGGCTGAAGTGAAGGAGCTCTGGTCTGGTCTGGTCTTGCTGGGGATACAGCTGGAAATTAGATGGTGACAGGGGTCAGGCCAGGTACATAGAACCCTGCTGTTCTAGAGACTCTTCAGTCCGGCCTGTGTGAGTGCCTGGGGACAGGGCTCCTACAGGGAGCAGGCCTGCAGCTGGCAGCAGGGAAGGCCCTTGAAGGGAGCCCTGCATGGCAGGGAGGCAGCCCACACCCTCCTCCTCCTCAGGCCTCACCTGCTGGCTAGGAAAAATGAGACTTGAAAATGGGCCAGGGCACCCTCCAACAGCCAACTTTCTCAAGGAGTCACTGCCACCTCCGAGGTCCAGAAATGAAAGCGCTCCTCCTGGGGGTGGTCCTATCTGGGGCACGTCCACAGTCAAGACGGGAAGACAGTAAAGGTGACAAAGCAGAGAGCAGGCTGCCCAGCCTCCCCCCGTGCAGCCAGTCTATTTCTGTCCAGGAGGAGTGCCCACCGGCAGGTAGCACAGCAGGGTCAAGCACACAGTGGGTCTGGTGGCTCTGCTGTGGACTTGCGCGTGGACACACTGCAGGTGGGTGTGAGCTCTGCCCATGTGACGCAGGGCCCAGCTGGTGGCCCATCACTCACTAAGATTTCCCCTCTTTGAGCCTCACCTCCATCTCTGAACCGGGGCAGTGCTCTCTGTCTTAAACATTGAATAGGGACTCCACCCCCATTAGAGATGCCTTTGGAAGCCTTCACTTCTTTGTGCTGCATGTTGGAGCTTTCAGGGTCAGCCCCGGGTCTGAGAGAGGCTGTGGTAGTAGCTGTGTGTTCTCAGGCAGGTCACTGGAGAGCCACTTCCCAGGTACCAGTGGGGCTCACCTGAAATGGTAGATGTCGGTGTTTTGGTGAAAAGCTTGATACACAGTAGTTGTCTAATATGTGGTGTCCTCTCCTCCAGCCACAGGGTCAGACTCCTGAAGACAAAGGCTTATAAATGGGATGTGGGTGGATGTACCTGAGGGTGCAGGCAGATGCTTGGAGCCGGGCAAAAAGAAAGAAAGAGGTGAGTTGCCAAAGGCAGGGCAGGGCACAGGCCTCCTGACTTCCTGGGAAGAGTGGGCATTTGCAGGGCCAAAAGGCATATTCCTCTTTCTGGGAGCTCATTAAAGGAAGGGGGACAGTGAAGAAGCTCCCTGATATTTCTATTTCTCCTGCTAGTAGAGACTGGAATCTGCACCATCCAGGTCGGATGGAAAACAGAAGCCTGGAAATCTGACACTCTCATTGATTTGCCCTCTTTGCCATCGTTACTTGCAAGAGGAAGAAATGTGACTTCAAAATTGCAATTAGGAGCCAGCCTGCTCAGGGCTCCCGTGCTGGTGCGGAGCCAGCGGATCACAGGCCTGCCTGTCTTGTCCTGCAGAGGCGGGGCCTCCCAGGCTGCGCTGCAGATGCTGCCTCCCACAGGCACCACCTGCACACCCTCCTTCCACACTCGCTCGCATTTTGGTTGGGTCTTTGAAAAGATGGCAATTTTCCCAATGTTTTAAAAGTATTAACTTCCTTTCAAACATTCTGTAACCTTTAATGTTTATAACTTGATGAAAAGGTCATTTTGCTCTGAGGATGCTACTCTTCCAAAATGGTTCAGCTATCGGGGTGAATTCCATCCAAATTCTGAATTCTCTAATAGGACCCAAACCAATACACACACAGGCACATGTGCACACATGCAATCTAGATGAATATTTTCTAGTGTGCATCTATGTAAATACAGGGTGGGGCAAAAGTAGGTTTACAGTTGTTCGCATGGAAAGTAATACAATAGGCCTAGCCTATTGCTCAGTGGTTAGGTCATCAGCCCACAGACTGAGGTTTGGGGGTTTGATTCCAGTTAAGGGCAGATACTCTGGTTGCAGGCTTGATCCCTGCCCCAGTCGGGGTGGGTACGGGAGACAACCAGTGTATCTCTCTCACATCCATGTTTCTCTCTCTCTCTGTCTCTCCCCCTCCTGTTCACTCTCTCTCTAAAAAAAAAAAAAAATTAATGGAAAAAAATATCCTCCAGTGAGGAATAATACAAAAAAAAAATAGAGAGAGAAGAAAATAATACAATAATTAATAATAGTATAAGAACAAACTGTGTATTCACAGCTGTAACCCTACTTTTGCCCCACCCTGTGTCCAGTTATGTGTATGCATTGAGATATTTGTATCTCATAGCATACACACGTCGTATACATAGACTCACAGGGACCTGAATTGGCATCTATGTCTCTAGCATTCCTGACAGGAAAATATCTCTAAAATGTACTTTTCTGAAGGATGCGTTTTGCTAAACATTTGCTGATAATCATTTATTATGCGATGCACATGCTCCTGATTTTTTTAAAAAAGGGGTTGAGTCAATTCCTAGTTTACCTTTTCCCTGCTGTTCATACAATAAATGGCCCCAGAAGCCTGGGGGAGTCAAGAGGTCCTCTCCCTCTTCTTATAGCCTCAGCCTGGAAGCTTTGCTGAAGTTACATTCATATGTAAATAGAGTTAATAGGCTCAGATAACAGCTTTCTGGAATTTTCTACAAGGAGACAGCCTGAGGTGCTTGCAGGACCCACAGTGTGTGTTTCACTTCCTGGAGGCCTGGGTGTGGCTGTGCTGGCTGAGTCTCTAAGGGGAAGGGTCTGGGACCTGTGGGGAGCAGTCCACAGGCACAGCAGGCCTCACCTCTTTCACTCACGTGATCTAAACTGAGTGAGTCAGCATAAGAGCACTGGGTGACAGTGACCCTCATATTAAACCTCCGAGAGCAAATGGTCCTTCTCAGAGGACACAAATTCTACGTAAGCACCTGCCCTGGGACAGGCTGTGGCTGGGATGAGTGGTCATGAATGCACCACAGCCTGTGACTGTCTGAGTAGTCAGTCCCCTTGGGGCCCCAGGCCGGGCAGGCCTATCAGTCATGGTGGCTGTGCCCTCCCAAACCTCTGTGCTTCCACCTCAGGGCCCATTTCTGAGCCCCTTCGCATTTCAGCCGTCCTGAGAATATGTTTAATTAGAACTTGGCCATACAGCCCTTGAAAATAAAACAGAAGGGACCAGCTAATGATACTCCTCAGCATTCTGTGGCAAACATATATTTTTTAATAAAACACTTTTCTAACCAGAGTAATCCCTTGGGGTGCAAATCCTCATTTATAAGATCTCCCAAAGGGAGTTAAGGAAAAGGTGCCTTATAAAGAAAAAAGACAAAGAGAGCGGGGACGTGCTTCCAAAGAGCTCATAAAAGATACACTTATTCTGAGGCTGATACAGATATCTTAAAGATAAAAAGCTTTATTTCAAATGTCTTATAATTCTCTCCTGTATTTTTTTAATCCCCACCCGAGGATATTTTTTCTATTGATTTTTTTAGAGAGCATGGAGGGAAGGGAGAAGCGCAGGAGAGAGAGAGAGAGAGAGAGAGAGAGAGAGAGAGAGAGAGAGAGAGGTGAGAGAGACACATTGATTGGTTGCCTCCCTCACATACCCCTACCGGGCTCTGGGATCAAGCCGGCAGCCAAGTTACATGCTCTTGACTGGAAATCAAAACTGAAACCCTTTGGTCCATGGGCCGACACTCCAACCACTGAACCAAACTGGCCAGGGCTCTTTCCTGTATTTTTGATCATTTAGATCTTCCCCCTTTTGATTACCACCAATACCCATGTTTTTCATTCTGCTATTTTTCTTAAGCATAATATTTAAATGAACAAGTGATTCTCTGCAATGGGCCTGGTCTCCTACTGGCCCTCCCCTCCCCTACCCTGACTTTGTGACTGGCCCCCATCAGGAGCCTGCCCTGTGGGCCTGCCCTGCAGAAGGCGGGGCTGGGGGGTGGGGGAAGGGGGGCTTTCCTGAGGTCTCTGCAGCCAGGAGCAGGTCCCTCTCTGGAAGTGGTGGGACATGTACATTCATGAGGCTGATAGCCCAGTGGATAAAAGTCATAAAAGTGATAGCTAATGCTTGCTGGGGGGTTTTCCACCCCAGGCAACACCCTACGAATTTTAAGTATCTCATTTAATCTAAAAGGGGCACAGTTGAACCACAGCTGCTGACAACACTCAGGCCAAAAGCTTACAAAACAAGATTAGAGAAATAAAAGAAAAAGAACACATTCCTCATCTCATGGTTGGTGGGTGTCTTACACCTACTTCTCTCTAAACTGCTGCTCCCATGTTACACTGACTGAACATTGTCACAGCATTTTGCCATGTTATAATAATAAAATCTTTGGTAAACAGTTTTTGATGGCTGCATAATATTAACTGTATAGGTGTAACAGTTAATATTATCATTCTTTATTATTTAGATGTTTAGGTTACTTCCTGTTTTTCATTCATATTAAAGAATGCTACAAGTAATAACTTTTGTATAAAGAAATTTTTCATGTTTCAGAATGACATCCAAACATAAAATTACCAGGTCAAAGAGACAGCCCTTTGTTTAACTCGGCGGTAAAGTACCTCACACAAAGCTGGCCACAGAACAGCCACAGCCTCAGCTGCTGCCATGGAGAGCATTGTGCCTGCAAGGACTCCGCTCGGGACAGCGCGGGGATGCAGCCCAGCCAGACAGGCAAGCTAACTTTCACTATAGCCACACGTTAAAGACAAAAGAAGAAATTACATTAAATCTAATAATATATTTTACTTAACCAATTATACCCCCCAAAAATCTCATTTCAACATGTAATCATTATAAAGGTGGTCAATGACATACTTTCCATTCTTTATTCATGTAAACTTTGAAATCTGGTGTGTAGTTGACACAACACCTCAATTCAGACCAGCCACATGCCTAGTGCTCAGTAGCCACAAGGGTGGTAACTGCTTCTGTACTGGACAGCGCAGGGCTAGAGCAGGATCTACAGAGATATCTGCCCCTTGGCATCGCCCCCTACCCCTAATCCAGCTGGCTTTTCCTGCCTCCCTCACCCCAAGACTGGCCTTGGCAGTGGATCAGGTGTCAGGTGTGAAATCACTTCCCTACCTGGGCATTCGAACCCCTTATCCTCATTCCTACCTGCTGATCACAGATCGCAGCCTCTCCTCCATCCCCTGTGTTTTGGTCTCATTCATTCAGAAAGATTTATTGAGCACTTCCTAGATGTTCAGCCCTGTGCCCGAGCCGAGGGATACAGGTGAACAAACAGACTTTTCTTGTGAATTAATTACAGAACTTGTCAGTGTTCTTAGGGTCTAGTAGGGAGACAGACTTTAATCAAATAATTGCACAAGTATGTAATTTCAAACTGTGATAAGTGCTATGAAGGAAATGCACATTGAATAAATGTTAACCTGTGGGTCACGGCTGGAGTGGCCTGGGCCTGGAGGTGTTCAGTGGAGGTTGTCCAGCTCCTGGCCAGTCTTGGGGAACAGATGTAACAGATGAGAGTTGGATGAGAAGGTCTCAAGGTCCCTTCTGGTCCCAGCATCCATCCGCTATGTTTGTAAAGTTTTTGGGGTGACATCAGCTCACCCCATCTAGTGTAAACCTTCCTATGCCATCTAGTTGTGTTTAACTTCTCCAAAAATAGTTGAGGCCAGCAGGAACACAGACAGTAATGAGGAAGCAAAAAGCGACTCATTCATCCATCCATCCATTCATGCATCCATTCATGCATCAGATCTTATTGAGTCATCTATGGGATGTCAGGCAGTGCTCTGAACATTCAGAGGAGCAAGGCCAGCATTCTTTTTGGCTAGACTGTACCGCCAACTGGGCGCACTTTCCCAGAGAAGATAACAATTTCAAGAAGAGAAAAAAATCAATGCTAATAGAACTCCTTTTCTGGTTCCCAAAACGATATCACCCACGGTGGCTGATGCTTTGAGCCGGTGGCTGTGCTAGGGAGTGTGTGCCCTGGATGGACGCAATCTCGTGAGCTCCACAGACCTGGTGAAATCGATAAATGAGAGGCAGCAATGAAGCCTGCTGGGTGGAGGGGCTGGGTCCTCGTCTGCTCTGGACCAGGATGGGACCCTCCCTTCAGTCTGAAGCCCTGGGGATGCGGTAATTTCAGCTGCAGTTGATGGAACCTATGCATCACTGTCTTCCCACCAGCTCTCAAATTAGACTCTGATGTATAAAGTTAAACAAAAATGAGATAAAAATTGGCAGAGGTTGAAGAGGGTCAAAGTAGTCAAAACACAAGGTGGACTATTGCTCCTTTTGATTTATGTTATTCTGTACCCTTAGAAAAGATAAAATTACAAATCTCCCTGAGATGTTTTCATTGAGAATGAGGCCTCACTAATTTATTCTCAATAGACCCCCATGTTTCTCGCTGGGTGGCAGGTTCTGTAGTGAACAATAGGGAAGATGCTGTGGTTGGACCTCAAAAGTGGACTGAGATTATGGGGGAGCATTTGCAAACTTAGCATCCTTAGGTGGCAGCGGTTGTAGTGAGGCTCCCATGGCACTTCTTATATCACAGACCGGGAGGTCTGTTCTGCCCATTTAATCCTCATAAGCCCCTAAGGGATGCAGCAGACAGAAAGTATCACCCCCGCGCCCCTCCCCCACCCCCCGCCCTTTGATAGCTCAGGAAACTGAGGCTTACAGAAACCGCGTGTCTTCCTGCCCGGCAAGTGCGGGGACACAGACCTGAATAGGACATAGGCCCCTCCTGCACCTATTGGTGAGAGAGAAAACCATCAAGTGAAATAACTGAACATAAAGTATGATGAAGGCAAAATGAGTTGCTGTGAAGAAAACAAAGCAGATGAGAGGAATAATGAGATGGGGATGGAGAGCCAATGGAGGGCGCACACCGGGGAGGGCATGATCAGAGTTCCATTCTTAAAAGCTCACAAAGCAGTTGTGTGGAGAATTCATTTAGGGGACGAGGCGAGACCAGGTGGCCAGTGAGTAGGCAGTGACAATGTCCAGGCCTGGGCCAGGGTTGTGAGTGACAGTGGGGTAAAGAGCCATGCTCTATTTTGAAGGTGGGGCATCTAAAAGGGCCTCTGGCTTCTCCTCTGGTGCCCTTTCCACAGCACAGCACCGCCTGCAGCCAGACCAGACATCCCTGTGCCCACACCCCAGAGAGGGGAGTAGAGATGGGCTGAGACGGCACCACCAGGAAGTGGGCATTGTGGAAAGGAGGGCACTCTGTCCAAGGCTGTGTGTGTGTGTGTGTGTGTGTGTGTGTGAGAGAGAGAGAGAGAGAGAGAGAGAGAGAGAGAGAGAGAGCACAATGGGGGAGTGGGGAGAGAGCTCCGCTGTGATACACTTTACCATCGCTGGCCTTATTTTTTCCAATTAATTGGCAAGTTCATGCCCAGCCTGCCTACCTCCCTTCTTTCCTTAAGCCCCGGTCTGGCTTTGTCTCTGCTGCTCTATGGAAGCCAGACCCTCCAAGGCCCTCTCCACCTTCTTTGTGCCCAGCCCACGGCCCGAGCCAGAGTTGCGCCAGGTCAGATGGACTGGACAAACGAGTTCTCGGACACAGTGGCATCTTGGTGGCACTGGACACCCACCTGCCTGGTGCTCTGGGGTGGATTTCTGCACAGATGCAACCTCTGTGGGCAAAGGCCAGGATGAGGTTTGTGTGGATGTAGAGCCCAGCCTTCGATCTGTGTCCTGAGGCAACCACAGCACTGCACCGCCTCCCTCCTGCTGCTGCTGCGCAGCCCTGCAGCTTTCTGATAATGTGCTGTGAGGTCTGGGCTAAGCTGGCAGAACAAGGACGTCTTGCCACCTTCTCCTCTAAAGAATCATCCCCTCAAACAAACAAATGACAACGCCAGCAAATAAATGAAAGCAGAATGCCCAGCAGAAACACACACTCCATCTTTCATGAAATGAGCAGACAGCCATCACCCAATACGGCAAAGGATGGAAAATGGATGGGAGAAAACTCAGAGACCTTTGCTGCTACATGTCCGCCTGCCAGGTGGAACCACAGAATAGCTCAGCGGACACCACACAAGGTGGGGTCGAGTCTCATAGGGAACACTTGCCCGCCGCCCCCACAACGAGTCTGTGTCTCCCTCCCCCATGCTTTTGGAGGAGGGAGGATGACCCAGCTGAGGGCCTCATGTACGCGCTGAGCATTAGAAAGTTCCCTCCTATTATAACCAGAGTGTATTTTCTTGTACCTTTTATTCGCTGATGAAGGTTAGAAAATGCAAACATGTCTACTGAGGGCGACCAGGATAAGCAGTCCCCCCCACCCCCCGACGCTGGTGGGATGGCGAAGTCACCCCAGGACTGCAGCTGCCTCTGCCTCGCTGACACTCAGGTGCCACCAGAGCTGGTGCACAGCGTGACTGTCTGAAGCAGCATTGGTTTCCATTCCTCGCGTCCTCGGGGTCCCTTCCTCTAGAGTGGGCTGTGCGAGGCTCATTCAGCATGAAGCTCTCTTATCCACCATTTAGCAAATGCCTGTGGAGTCTTTCAAGCACTTTCTATCATAATAAAAATGTTTTAACTTATAACCTCAGAAAGAGATAGGCATGGGAGTCTTTATAAAGCACAGAAATCCAGATGAGCATAATTTGAAAGTAATTTGAATTGTAATGAGTATTTTTAATGTAAACAGGCAGGAAGAAAAACTTGCTGGGTTCTGATGTAGTACACCCCCCAGATGTGTCTTTTGATGGAAATATTAGTGTCAAGGGAATTCAAGATGGTCCAGTGGCATGAACGGGAGAGACTGGGTGTTTTCTGTGGCTACAAGTTGGGGGTTTCAGCAGGAAAGGAAAGGCAGCCAGTGTGCTATGTGGTCAGGATCACTGCAGGTCTAGCCCCTAAAGGGACACCAGGGACAAGGTGTGGCGGCTGAGAACAGTAAGAGGTTGTTACAAGGCCTCACGGAAAGAGGAGTCGGACGGGTTCTTAGGGATAAGGAGACATCGATATCCCCACACATCAGGCATCTGACACCACCATCCTCCTAACATCTGCACTCTCGTCTACCCAGTGAATTAGTGCCATTTGTCCCGTCCGCTGCACTCATACACACTCACTTGAAAGGCACTTTATATCATAACCATAGATGTAAGACCACAGTCACTTGCCTTGAATAAAATGAAAACAAGATATTAAATGCTAGCTAGATACCTGTGCTCGCCTACAACTTGGAGCTTTAGGTCTGTTCCCTTTTTGTTGAAAAAGATGAGCAAAATGTGAGAAACCTGTTAAAGATGTCTAGGCATCAAACTTAGTCTTTGACCTTGATATAATCAGAAGGAGAGAGAGAGCGATAATGAGTCAAAGTGTGGCCGACTTCTCAACGTGGTGTCCACTCTTACTGACTGGGTTGTCCAGGTGCTACCTCAAACCTCTCGAACCTTTTCAACTACCCAGGTCTGTTGCTACGTACCCATGTTGATGGAGTCCAGGCTCCTCTTTAGCAGATGGGAATGCTGAGAAGGCTGAGGACCCGGGAAGGGGAGAGCCCTCCTGCAGCCCAGCAGCCTCCAGCAGCCTCTGATTCCCCGTCCCCACTTCCCTAGCTGACCATCATGTGTGCCACGCGCCCACCAGCTCTGAAACACCTGCTGCGGGGTACAGTGTGCCAGGGTAGATCAGGGCAGGCGTTTAACTCCCCTGGAAGAAGGCACCATGAGGTGGCCTCTGTGGCCTCCATGCACAGGCCACAGGCCAGACGCCTGTAGTGCTGGGCCGTCTGCCGAGGGCCCCACAGCCCATCTCTAACGCAAGCACACTCAGGTCAAAGCACAGTCCTTCCTGGCTCAGAGGTTGGCTTCTAGAATGGCAGCTGATTCCTCCAAACAAAACACTGAAAATCCATGATTTCCTGAAATAATTGCCAACCCTCAAAAAAGACAGGCTTACCCCGAACTTGTGCGTATTTGCGTGTGCTCACTGAGTGTCCTGGTGCAATTCCCCTGCACTGCATGGCCTGCTCCTTCCTGAGCAGCTGTCTCTGCAGGGAGCACCACGTATGGAGCCCATAACTTTGTGTTCTTGATCACTTAGGCATTTTATTTTATTTTTAAATGCCTTTATTGATTTTAAAGAGAGAGGGAAGGAGAGGAAGAGAGAGATAGATACATCAATGATGAGAGAGAAACATTGATTGGCTGCCTCCTGCATGCCCCCTGATGGGGATCATGCCCTGACTGGGAATCGAACCTGCAACCTCTTAGTGCATGGATGACACCCAATTGAGCCACTCTGGCCAGGGTCACCCCTGCGTTGTAAATCATGCCTATGCTTAAGCAGAAACCAAATTTCCCACTTTCCTGGCAGGCCCATGGAAAGCTGAAAAGCGTTCTTAGTTCTACTCTGGAGCTCACAGTCCTGTCTACCCTGAGCCAACGAGTAGATGTCCTCGCTGGCAAGTATCAGTTCTCCATTTGGACATCATCAGTGCGTGGCTGGCACTCCCTCCCAGCCCTGGGACTGCGCACTTCATTCTCTATCTGTCACACGTTCTGCTGTCAGATTGAATAGCACCTACTTCAGAAGGACTTCAAATCCAGGTACAACTGAATCCAGGTGTTCATCAATCGCCAGCCAGCCAATCAGTGAGTCGTCACTGAGCACCTGCCGAGCGCTAAGCCCGGTGCAGGTCTCTCCTGCAAGAGTGGAGGGCCCTGCCTTCAGGAGTCTCTAAGGCTTGTCAGGAAGTCAAGGCACGTGTTTTAAGAGGCCTGTCCAATGCAAGACAAATACTAACAAAGGTGATGCTGCAAGACATCTGTTCCTTTACTAACAAACTCACTTTTCATTAGCTGCTCACTTGTGCTGTTAATTCAAAAATTCTTCTTTATATACATTCTTCTGTACCAAACACCGTGGTGATTGGGGGCCATATAGGGATACACAGCACATGGCCTTGGCCCTCCAGGAGCTCACGTTCTGTGGGGAGGATGACTCTTGGGAGAGAACAGGGAGGAGATGGGTCTGGGAGTGACCCACTCACTGGAGCTGGGAATGCAGAGCCTTCAGCTAGCGACTCCGGGGCTGGTGCTCTGAGCAATGGTTCTATCACACCCTTGTGCAAAAGACCTATCTTCCATGGTGCACTTCTTTCCTGTGGCTGCTGCAACAAACTGCCACAAGCCTGGTGACTTCAAACAACAGACATTTGTTCTCTCACAATTTTGGAGGCCAGAGTTCCAAAGGCAGTATCATGAGGCCCAAATCAAGGCAGGCAGGCCACGCTTCCTGAAGCAGCTCGGGGGATCCAGCCCGGACTCTTCAGCTCCTGCGGCCGCTGGCATTCTCTGGCTGTGGCTGCATCTCTCCAGGACTCAGTGCTGGGATCTTCAGCTCTCCCTCTGCTCCCTCCTGTAAGTCACTTTGACTGCACGTGGGGCTCACCACAATAAGATAGTCTCATCTCTTCTCAAGATCCTTAATTTAATCACCTCTGCAATGTCCCCTTTTGCACATGGGGTGACACTCCACATGTGTGTGTCCCCTGCAAATTCCTATGTTGAAATCCTAAAACCATCAAAGATGATGGTATTAGGAGGCGGGGCCTTGGGGAGGGGCTTACGTCATAAGGAGGGAATCCTGAGGCATGGGATTAGTACCTCATGACATAGGCACCTTCCATCATGAGAGGACACAGCGAGAAGATGACGACCGGGAACCAGACGACGGGCATCACCAGAACTCCACCACAGGGGCACTGTGATCATGGACTTCCAGCCTCCAGAACCAGGAGAAATGAATGTCTTTTGTTCATGAGCCGCCCAGTCTGCGGTTTTGTTACAGCGGCCCCAGCGGCCATCGGGGCTGTTGTTCTGCCTCTCACATGTGGTTTCCTTGTCCATCAGGCAGGGGCCGGGGGTGTGATGTGCACAAATGTGTGTCTCTTGTCCCCCCTCTACCACTTTTTGGCCAACTTCCCAGGACATGTGTTCCCCTTGGTAAGGAAGAGCTGAGGGTCACAGACCAGGCTGCGGCTCTGTGGCCTCCCAGGGAGACAGCCTGCCCACCCCTCCCACCGGCCGGCCGAGGTCTCTGAGAGCTAGTCACCACCGTAGAGCCCCTGGGCATGTTCTGCCAACAGCAAGGAGGTCACAGTCAGTGCATGAGAGGGTCAGCAAGGAGACACAGGGAGGTCACCGGGACAAAGAGAGGGCAGGGCAGGGTGCATTCTTGCGGGGAGTTAACCTGCAGAACCACAGAAAGCCAGGCAGGGGCAGCCTGAAGCCCTCCCAGTGCCTGACTCTGTGTAGATGGGACACCCCGCTCATTCGCAGCATTTCCCCATCATCGGGGCATCTCCCTCACCCCCACACTAAGGTGCTTGTGGGGTGAGTCGCAGAGCGCCCTCCAGGTGGCTGCCACAGTCCCTGTTTTGCTCCCTGTTCCTTCACCTCCACACCTGGCCTCGCCTTTAAGCTCCACCCCCCTGGGTGAGAAAGCCAGGCAAAGGCACTCTTCCACCCCCAAGTCCAGTAAATCATTAAGTGGCAGAGAAAGTTAAGTTCAACACTCGAGAAAATTGAATTTATCTTGGAAGTGTTTTATTCTTCCAAAAGTTCACTTTGGCAAAGTCTAATGTATGGAAAACCATGAAATACTACGGCTGCAGCTGGGCAGTTCTGCTGCGCATTAGCCGCAGGGTCCAAGCCGGCCTCGGGCCCGTCAGCCACTCTCTTTAACTCAAACGCCCATCAATGTCCCTGCTAAATGGGAGTCTTCAGCACATCTCATCTTATCATAATGTCACAAAACCCATAGAATTACAAATCAGGTTTAGGGCAGAAACCATGACAGCCGAATATGAGTACACAAAAAGTCCATTAAGTATCCGTCTTCATTTAGCCGCCCCATTCCAGCCTACCTCTTGGCGCAGCCCCGCTCCGAGCCGTGCTCAGCTCGCGGGAGCCTGAGATCCATTTTAGAGTGGACTGAAATATAAATGACAGTGGGCACGCACACGCGCATAGACAACGGTATAAAATATTTAAATAAAGACAGCGAAGAACCGAGGGCTGTTGCAAAGCCTTTGGCAGACCCAGCCTTGGGGGATGTAGCAGCTTGAGATTCATTACAAATTTCACCTTTAATGTTATTTTTAGTTCAATATTTTGTAGCACTCAGAAGTAAATCTTGGTACACTGTCTCCTCTGCTCTGGCTTCCTCTCCTCCAGTGTCTGATCCTTTAGTTTTACTGAAACCTAATACGTTTTCAATAAAATTGATTTGTGACGTCGTAATGCTGTTTGCTACTGTCTCCCATTCCTGAGGTAATGGGAAGAGAACCACTGCATGATTTGGCAAAGTGGGGCGACGGCTCTTGATTGTGGGATAAATTGGTAGAACTCAGAAACCTCCCTGCTCCCCATCTACTCTCCCCTCTGCGCTCGGACATTTTGACACCGGCCTGGGCGCAAAGGCCCACGGTCCTCACCAGAGATGGTCATCGTCCCAGCACCGAGGGGGGCGGGGGGCGAGGGACACATGTTACTGTCTGGCTGCTCTCCTGCTCTGATGTTCCACCGGGAAACCTCCTGCCACTGGGAAACCTCCTGCAAGTGTGCCTCGAGGGGTAGGCGTGGACGAAGCCCTGTCCTGGGTTCCCTCCGCAGGTTCCCTCGGGAGATGCAGAGAGTTAAGCAAAACCTCATCCAGCTAAAGGGACCTGCCGCTCAACCAGCCCCTTGGACTTATGCACTTGAAGCCCCTGAGAAGGGGACAGAACCCAGAAAACTGCGGGTGATTTTGACCCAGCCGGGCTCAGAGTTCTCATGTACCTATTAGAGCACTCTGACCCCCTGGTCTAGGGAAGCAGGGAGGCGAGTCAGACTCAGATGGAGGCTCAGAGCAGCTTGAGAGAAATGGATTTTCATCTCATGGCCCAGCACACGTGCCAGGCCGACTCAGGCCCGCTCTCTGCGACTTGATTTTCCACATGGAAAGTGGGCCTGCTGCCCTTCCTCCCATCCTGGAGCCTCCTGGGGGAGCTCAGCTGGGGCGGGAGATGCGCGGTGGTGCTCCCCCTGACTCCAGGAACCTTCCTGTGCCCTCTGTCCCTTGCTCACAGGGCCACCTTGGTGCTGGGTGGAGCCCTGTACTGGCTGTCTCACCACCAGCAGTGCCCCCTTCTGCCCGCTCTCTGCACAGCAGCAGGAGCTGGGCTTTCGGGAGGAGCCCTTGGTCATGGTTAGTTAGTAAATACCTCCCGAGAGCACAGGGTGCAGAGTGGTCAGGACAAGCGCTGCTCTGCACGCCCCTCACCGCAGGGGCGCACTGGCCTTGGGAAGAGAGGCCAGAGATAGAAGTGGTGCTCGGGGTCAGGAGCCCCCGGCTGGAGTCACAAGGGGGCAGGCTCTGTGGTCCAGGCAGCACCTGTGGCTCCGCTTTCTGGATCTTGAGGTGACCCAGGGGATGTCCCAGGTGGCTGAGCCGAGACTGAGCCAGGCTCCTTGTTTCCTCCTGTGTGTAATGGACGTTGCCACCCTGTCAGTCTTTCCCCCAGGGGATGGAGCGAGCCGTCGGAGAGCACAGAGTGGCAGGGCTATTTGGGGCTGAGGGGTCGGTGCTCTGGGCACAACACAGGCCATTTAGCTCAGAGCAGCTGCTTCGCTGAGCC
>NW_005871639.1:177915-190415 GCF_000147115.1 Myotis lucifugus
AGAAGTATGAGGCAGCATGGTGCCTTCTTCCGCAAAAAGGTGCATTTCAGACAGGCTGATGCCCAAGGGAGTGAGCGTAGCGAAAGGTGAGGGAGGTCCCCTGCCCTTCCCCACATCACATCCACAGCCTCACAACTGTGAGCCCTCAAGTCACAGAAGCCTGCTGGCCCACTGAAGGCAGCCCAGAATGCCAGGAGGTGGCACCCCCAGAGCATCACCCCTCACCTGAGAGCAGCTTCCTCCCCATCGGGGGCCACCTGGGCCATCGCGCAGAGTGCCCCTGAGGGTCTCAGAGGAACCGGCTCACTGCCTTCCCGGCCCTTGCCTCCGCTTCCCACTTCCCCACTGATGTTCTCTGGGGTCACCTCCCAAGTATTCTCACACTAGCACCTTGGCCAAGCAGTGCTTCTTCCAGAAGAACCCGCCCGGAGACAGCTGCCCCTGGCATGTGTGTCCACGGGCATCTCCAGAGCTCTGCTTCTGCTCTACCTGCCGATGCGTCACTGGAGCGAAGGCTGGCCTCCTCTCAGCCTGGAGGCCCTGCCCCTCCTTCCCCGCTCCCAGGCTCCCCATCACACCCACACCCCTTGTTTACCAAATGTTCAATTTTGGTTATGTTACTATAAAAATCAAGCAGCTGGCAATTCCAGCTTGATTAGCAGGTCTCCAGTTTTGATTAAATTACTGTGGTAATCAAGGTTAATTCTCATTGCACTGCTCAGCAATAGGTTTTATATTTTGCAGGAAAATGGTTGGAAAACATTCATAAGAGGGACCCAAAGGTAGGAAGGAGGGATGCAAGTGGGCAGTACTGGGATGGCGCCTGCAAGACCCCTCTGTCCATTCTACCCGCAATGGGCCCTTTGCTCAATGAAAGGGGCCCGGACAAGAGAATTCCTGAGAAATACACATCCTGACCTCAGGGCTTTAGGGGTCTGTGCTCAAGAGGGAGGTGCAGTTGGGCTGAGGGATAACTTTAAACACCTGGGGGGCGGGGAGGTGAGGAAGATGGGCTTCTGTCCAAGAGACACTCAAGCTTGAGAGAAAGCTCTCAGGATGGCGGCTCCTAGCAGCTGACTCTCTCCTCTGACTTGGCCCTGGGTCCAGTGCCAGGGCTGAGGGTCCTGCACGAGTTGGAACTGAGGTGTCCTAGCCCACAGATGGAGAAAGAGGACTAGAAAGGGGGCTGCTTGTGCCCCCCCCACCCCGCCCCCCCAGGACCTCTCTGTGAGGTCCCTCTCCCACGTGCAGGTCCCTGTGCTGTGATCACTAAATGTCAGCCATGGGTCTCCGCCTCCAGTAGGTGACACTGGTTTTCAAGTATCTCTTGAGGGGTTGATGCTGTCGGTCTGTAAAGGTCAAAGAGGAGCTGGAGCAAACACTCCTGTTTCTGGGTTGATCGGCGGGTCTACATTCTCAGTGTCCCCTATGCAGCCACTCCTGTGAGCAGAGGACTGCTTGGGGAAGGCCAACATGTGCCCAAACCTCATTTCAACAATCTCCACTAGGCAGACGGTGACAAGGTTTCCCTCCCAACTACAAAATCTGGTGTCCTAAGACCCCCGACAAAGCTCAGGTCTTTGTCTCTATGTCTTTTGCAGCCACATAAACCTGCCCATCCTTAAAGCTTCCTTTTGTCACCAATGTTCTGGCTGCTCTTGGAGCAGCATGAACAAGGCCCCTTGAACACAGAGAGTTCTAGGGCAAGGACCAGAGTCCAGAAACAGATGGAAACTCTCCCCGTCGCCGTGCCGAAGAGCAGTTCAGGTTTCACACCTGTCTGGCTGTAGGGACAGGAGACTGTCTGGGGAAACCACAGCTCGGGAGGGACTCAGCGTGCACACCTCACCCTGAGCCTCAGTGTTGGCCTGGTCTGCATGGCCCATCACTTGCCAGTTGTATACCTAGGGCAAGGCACTTACACTTACTTTTTTGTATCTTTGTACCTTAGTTGTCTCATCTGTAAAATGGGCATTATAACTGATTCATTCAGAGGGCTGTGTAAGCATGAGATAATACATACAAAAGGCTTTCGCCTTTTAAAAGAAGCAGTGCTTACATATTATCTATTGTCATTGCTTCACAAGCAATTGTGCTCCTACAGGGCAGCCCAATAGCCCATCCTGTGTTTGCTTCATGTTCGCTCATGAGCTGTTTGTCAAAGCAAGTAGCATGGCCAAGCCCAGAGTCCACGTGGCAGAGCCAGGAAACTGGAAGGTCTGACTCCTTGGGCCCATTAATGGAACAACTTCCCACTCATGCCTTTTTATTCCACTGTTAATTTTGATGGAGGAGCAATTCCTTATTGTGCTAAGTGAGCACTATCATGTTTCACTCAGGAATGAAAATATGTTCCTGAAAATATGTTCCTTGATTACCATCTCACCTGTAATTCAGTGAAAGCCTTTTGGCTACCTCAGCACCCAAACCACTCTTAATCCAGGTGTGCTTGTGAATTTTCTTTGTCCAAACTTGTCAGGCTCCGTGTCTACATATGTTCTTATCTCCCTATCCCTCGCCTCCTGTGTGTCCACTGGATGCCCCTTACTTTCCCAAACCTTTTGTCTTGGCCTAAAACACCAGCAGGATGGGTGGGAAGAGGAAAGAGAAGTGCCTTGGGGAAGAAGATATCACGGGGGTAAATAGAAGCCCAAGGACCGCACCCTTTTCTGTGGGCCTTTAGATTTTAGGAGAAAGTAGTCACAGTTCAGTGTTTTCCAAGATTAAATTTTAGAAACTTGCTTAGCATCATGCAGATTTTCCTTTGTTGATTTTGGTCAACAGAGAGAAGCCCCCTGGGGTGAGTGTTGGGTTGAAGTTGTTATCATACATCCTGCAGTGAAGCTATTGAACCAGGACCAGGAACAATGGCTTCTGGCATGTCCTCCCATTAGTGATCACAGCCCATGTCACTTGCCAAACAAAATTATAAGCAAAATGGATGTTTTGGGTCAAAGTGCGGCAAAAAAAATAATAAATAGCTGCATTTCCTTCAATAAATCTGCCCTCTTCTGCCCAGACAAAGACATACAACCTGCAGTGATTGACGTCTTCCCCACTGAATTATACTACATCTATTTCTAGAAGAAATGTCTCCACTCCAGAATTAGCTAACCATCAAGATAACATAAAGTAACGCGAACACGGTGTCATTTCACAAACATATTGATTCATGCAGACTTACTGGATTAATAACTGGTTTCCCATAAAAGGAGTAGTCACTATGTCTTTGGTAGACAGAAAAAAACATACACTTTAGAACAATATATATTGGTACATTTAAGCCTGATTGCTGAGCTTGAATAAACAGAACAGTTTTCAGAGGCAACACTGCAAATGAAGAGAGAGGTGACACCATGCAGCTTACGAATGGGTCCAGGGTGATGGAGAGCTAATAAAAAAAGACAACTGTTTATTTATTTGGGGCCTTTTATTTTACTCTGTTGAATTACACAAAGCTCTAATTTTTCATGGAAGTCAATCTGTATAAAAGTTCAACTGATTGAAGCATATATTTAATTCCGAAATGCCTTTTCTCTCAACCTCAGCTTCCTCAGAGTTGGACAACCTTCGGGGTCCTGAGTAGCAAAGAGGTTTGGCTTCCGCTGGAGCGACCAGACCAGAGGGGCATTTCACAGGCGGCAGGTGATTTACTCAGTTCCTAGTGACAGCCAATCCACTCCTTTCTCCTTGAGGACTGGTTTTGCCAATAGGTTGAGAAAATATGTTTCCTTGCCTTTTTTTAAAGTGTGCTTTCTTCAATGAAGTTCCATGGTAATAAAGTAATTGAAATTAACCTTCTGAGCTACTCATTGAACGAATTATCCCACAGAGCTGAGGATAAAATCCCAACGTCTAATTCAGCATAATTCCACTCAGCTGGCCTTTCTAAACTCATCTCTTTGCCTTCGTCCTTGCTCCATGAGGGCTGGCCCGTATGTCTCTTGGACGTGTCATCTCACTCCACCGCCACCCTCTCTCTATCTGGATTCTTCTCCCATCCCCTCACATTGCTGCATCCTTTCCATTGAATCTCTGCTTCTTGGACCATCCACTTGTCTAGAAAAATACCTGCAACTTCACTGTCCAGTTTTATTTCATTACAGTATTTTCCCACTGTTACCTCCCCCCACTGAAATATGAACTTTTGGGGACATTCAGGGGCTGTGTCCCCAAGGCCTCCCACAGGTCTGGAACAGAGAAGGCACTCAAGACTGAAGGGACACATTTCTGGGAGAAAGATTCAGAAACAAAAGTTTTCATCTGGATTCATTTCCAATTTTCTGTCATGTCATTGTGGGATAATTATCATCTTTGTCTCTTAGCATCTCTTCCTTCAAATAACAAGAATAGTGCTCATTTGCTGCCTAGAAAAGGTGCCAAATTAACTCCTAAAACAAAATAAAAATATTTATTCCTTTATTGGCTTTTAAGGCACTTTTCTGGATTATTCTCAACAGGATTAAGAGGCAGGAGTTTATTAATATAGAAAACAAGTAACCATGGCCAGGAGACCACATCTTATCCAGGAGTGAAGTAGGTCCAGCTCATAAGGCATCTCTTTGGAAGTGGCCACAGAAGCCTTTAGGATTCCAACCACCCGTTTTCCAATTGATCTTCTCGGGTTGAAATAGTTCCTGCAGTTGAACACTCGATTCAGTAGTTGTGTTAAAAATGAAAATATTTAGACTCTCACACCATGAGATGGCCACCAAGGAGGCATGTGGGAATGTCACTGGTCCAAAGTCCATGTGCCAGGTGCTTTGAAAGGCTAAAACTCAAAATGCCAGTTTGGAGTGAGGAAAGGTTCATTGATGGAAAAGGCACCCACAAGAAGTGGGACCTTAGGGGTGCCTCACATCCATTTTGCTCGCTGGGACAGGCCAAGGGTCATAAGAGTTTGGGGGGAACAGGGATGGGGAGCACTGGTGGCAGATTTTAACTGGAGGACCTTGGAGCTCGGCCGTTTAAAGTAAAGGGAGTTGGCACTGTCTTCCTGGACAGTGGACTCTGAGCTTCTGGAAGGTTCTGGTGTCCGAGTTCTGGGCATGTCCAGTCCTTTGGTCCCGAGTTTCTGGGGGGGCAGTGGGTGGTGCAGGACTTTGGCTCTGGTGCAGCCGGAGGTCAGAGCTCTCTCCTCTGCACGCACCTCTGCTGTATGGTGTGTGGTTTTGGTCTGTTGTCTCTAAAACAACTGAGCACCTCATCCATTAGGATACAACCATTCTGAGCTGGTTCTTGGTTACGAGAAGAGACTGCAGATTCCTGGTTCCATTTAAGTGTATTTCTGGCCCAAAGCTGATGAATGAAATGGCAGGTAGAGTGGGCCCAGACTCCAGCCACTGTCCCCTCTTTGGCCCCACATCCCTCAAAAGTACAGATGCAAGTGCGCTAATCCAAGAGTGGCCATTCCCCGACAGCTCTGGGCGGCTCCAGAGTATGTGCAGCTGGATTGCCACTTCTCTGGGGGCAATGCACACAGCAGAGGACTGCCAGGTCCTGAGGAGAGTTTGCTGGCTATGCTCCCTCTGAGGTAGCGCAGGGAACTGCTCCCTGGATCTCTCTCTCCAGGTGAGACAGGTAGTCGTTGGGCAACATCTCGAATCCCTTCTTTCTCTGATTCTGGGCAAGCCTTGCCCATCTGCTCCATGGGTTATCAAACCTGACACATCTAAGGCAGCAGGTTCAGCAGGATTTGTGTTTTTTATAATTAGCAGAACCTGGATATCATATTATGGAATTGGTACCAAAGAACACTGGTGCCATCTTAGAAATGCGCAGTGCTTACTGAGCAGGCCCCACATTCCTGCCATTCGCTTGCAGGTCTAGAATAGCTCTCAGTGTCTCCAGACAGAAGGCCGGCATTGGCACCCATGATGCCATTCAACTGTGCATGGTTTCCTGCTATTGTCTCTCTTGAGACAAAGACTGAAACGTGATTGCATATGAAGATACTTTTTTAAAAGACTGGACACCTGCCCTAGCCAGTGTGGCTCAGGTGGTTGGTCATCGACCTGTGCACCAAAGGGTTGCTGGTTCGATTACCAGTCAGGGCACATGCCTGGGTTGTGGGCTAGACCCCTGGTAGGGGGTGTGCAGGAGGCAGCCAATCAATATTCCACTCTCACATCGATGTTTTTCTCTCTATAGCCCTCTCTCCTCTCTCTATAATCAATAAAAATATTTTAAAAAGAAAAAGAGAAAGGAGGGAAGGAAGGAAGGAAGGAAGGAAGGAAGGAAGGAAGGAAGGAAGGAAGGAAGGAAGGAAGGAAGGAAGGAAGGAAGGAAGGAGAAAGAAAGAAAGAAAAGAGCATGGTCCAGGAGTTTGGACCATCGGGGGCTCAGTCCTGGCTCTACACTTTAGGGCAGCGGTTCTCAACCTGTGGGTCACGAACAATGAAAATACATCCTGCATATCAGATATTTACATTACGATTCATAACAGTAGCAAATTACAGTTATGAAGTAGCAACGAAAATAATTTTATGGTTGGGGCACAACATGAGGAACTGTATGAAAGGGTCTCGGCATTAGGAAGGTGGAGAACCACTGCTTTAGGGGAAAAGGCTGGATATCTGCTAACCCTCCTTTGCAGTTGGAAGAGGGATAACTGTTAGCCCCGCATGTGTCTCCAGTAGAGGAGGGAGGAGGCGGAGAAGGCCCGGAGCGCAATCCCAGCTGTCACACCCGCTGCCCACTGCAGCTGCCTCAGGAACCACCTCTCCAATTTGCCCACCTTTGCTTCCCAGTTTGTCCCTGACCCCCACCTCCGCAGTGATTCTGTGATTCCCATCCCATCCTTCCTGAAGACAAAAGACACCATGGGTGGGATCCATGAATACAAGTCGTTATTTATCGATGCCGGTTTGGGGGAACATTTTTCCTTCTGATTCATGAACCACTTTCTCACATTCGAAAAGCAGTTCATAAATCCTTCAGTGCCAGCAGAAATTAATAATAATGGACCCATTTACATAGCATAGTCTCGTCCTGCCAGGTGCTGGTAATATTGGAAGCTAGAACCTCGTTGGGAAGTTGGATGGAGTGTGTATGTTTTTCCACACATCAGCCCTCAGGCCTTCTAACTATGAGTTTAACCAAAAGTTTAATTATTTAGTGTCCGGTCTTGATCACTGGGAGATGCTATTTGAACAAATAGGAAGAGATAAAAATAAGAGAAATGATTCCCTGTTTTACAAAGATGGGTTAATGCAAGTAAGAGTTCATGTCTAGCCAAATTAACCCTTGGAGCAGTGCTAAAAAGTGCACCCATCTACAGAATCCTTAATTCCCAGGAGAGACCATCACCATTTTCTTACACACACTCACACACACAGACATGCATAAACACACAGAGCTCCTGGAGCAATGAAATGAATGCAGAGTTGGCGGGTTGGTTTGTCATAACTATTTTTGCCAGAACACATGCCGGGAGCCCAAATTCTCAGGGTAATTAGGTTTTATGTGCCTACAGCAGAGTTTCACATTCAACAAAGTGGACTGGAGAGTTGTGCTGGAGTTTTTCTTCCTCAGAGACAAAGGATTAAGTTCTCATACTTCTCGACTCTTAGCACTTCATTCCCAGTGGACCATACATGGCCCTTCTATTGAGTCGTACACTTATTTCCCTTCACCCCTCACACTGCTCCTAGTCCTTACCCAGCATATGATGCACACTTTCTAAGCCATTGGTTACTCAGCAGCATGTCACTCACACAGTTCCAGTTGTTATTCTGGTACTTAAGTCTTTAATCCGCCTCAATTCCACCTTTGTTCCTGCGATGAAGCAGAGACCCACCTTTGTTTTATTAACAGAACTGGTTTTGAATTCCAGACCTGCCCCTTCCATTCTGTCTCACAAAGTGAGGGATGGATGAGCAGCGACTCCCTCACAGCAGGGGACTGGGCCAGAGGCAGCTCCCCTGCGGCTGTGGCCCCTGTGGCATCTCGGAGAGGCCATGGGGACGTGTTCCCACACTTGTCTGGGAGTGGACCTTTCACTTGGCGAGGTTGAGATTTGTACCTCCTGAGAGACAGTTCTCTCTGGAAGTGAACAAATGACTTTAAAGAAGCAAATCTGGGTTCTATTGCTGGTTTCCTCCTGGCTGGCTGTGTTCTACTGAGGGGTTCGCCTCCTTTTCCCGCCTCCGTGTCCCATCTGTTGAGTGATGTGGATGGGCAGGGTGACTCCGCGCCACCTCACTGGCTCAGTGGAAGGGACTCAGATCTGCTCCCTGAAAAGCGATAGGAAGGTGGGGAGAGGAGGGATCCCCACAGACGGGAGGAGAGAAAGACCCAGTGGGGGCTCGCCTGGAGCAGACACAGGCAGGGCCTGCTGTGAAGCCGCGGCCAGCCTTGCCTGGTGCTCAGTCTCCCTCTTCGACACGGACCTCCGCTCGCCCAGTTGAGGTCAGATCTGTTAACAGAGCTCCAATACCTCACAATGACCGCCTGTCTCTTCCTACAGCCACGATGCATTTTGACAAAATTTTTGCCTTTTCAAGTCTATGTCGGGGGGTGGGGAGGGGTGGGGGGGAGGAAATGTGTATGCTTCTGAGTCACTTTAGTGCTGTTCAGGGAAGTCTCACCCGGACAGCCTTTTGAAGTCATTCCTCCCAGAGAGGGAATCCCACAGCCCGTCTGCTTCACAGAGACCGACAAAGAGGTACCACACACGGAATTCTTTCCGATGGGTTTGACACGTCACGGAACACCTGGCAGGGTCGTAGTTTGGATCCAACCACTTGCAATAAGTATGAAAGGCCCTCAGGGAAGATGCACACGCATGACTAGTCCTCCAGAAACCTGTGGGTTGTGTGAAGTGTATGGCTCAGGTGAAGTCACCACCGTCTGGGGCTGCTGAGTGGAACAGGGCCACCGGGGCTCTGGTTTGAGAGAGAGCATGACTGACCAGCGGTGCTGAGTTTGGCCCAGCCAGGCTGAGGAGCCATGAGCTCTGACACGGTGGCCGGCACCCTCTGTGGCTAGGGAGGGAGCCCCCAGGGAGGGCCCAGATCAGACACGGAAATGCCTCTGTTGGCTCATTCTGCGGTGACAGGGACACATCGAGCCCTCACTGACTGGCTCCCCAAGGCCTGGGAGCAACAATCAAGGCAATGAGTGTGGAGATGGCCGGGGCTGCTCCTTTGGAAATGGAGGGGGGGGGATGTGCATTTATCAGAAAATTGCTTACTTACTCTAATCAGCTATTTTTAAGATTTTACTTTAGCTAGATAATGAGTAAGACTAAATTGATGTCAGGCATGAAGTAATTTTAACCAATACCTTCAAAACTCTATGATAGCGAATATGGAAAATTATATCTAGGGTGATCTAAGTATGAGATGTTAAAATGCCTTGGATCCCGGGAACTCCTCCATTCACTCTGTTCCTCTCTCTCTTTCAACTTCACTGTGGGAGGCTCCATCCCTGACATCTCTATAGATGGACGGTGTTCTCATTTCAAAATGCCACTAAACCTTCCAATGAACACTTGCGTATGGTCCTTGAATACAAAAATACTTAAATCAAGACTTTTCTGCTCCGGTGCAGGCAGCCAGAGCGCACAGAGAAGTGGGCAGGCTGAGCTCAGGGCCCAATCCAGGAAGGCAGAGAAGGTCTTCCTGAGGAGGGCGGGGCGTTCCAAGGGAGGCACCTGACGAGGGTGGAGATGTGACTGGAGATGCCAGAGGACGAACCAAGAAGCCGATGCTGCCTTCTGAGCCTGGAGTGAGTGCAGATTCCAGGCCATGTGAGCAGATGCCTCGGATGCCCCTCTGCACTCAGGACTCACAGGTGCTTCCAGAGGAAGTGCAGTGAGTGGATGCTCTGCCATCGCAGAGGAGAAAGGGAAGGGCGCGCCCGCAGGTGCAGGAATCACGTGCTCCTTTGCTGTTACCACACCGTTTTATGGGTGAGGAAACAGAAGCTGGGGGGTGGGGGAGGGGTAAGCTTAGAGATGTCGCCACCATCACATGTAGGGAGCAGGGAACCCAGATCCACCCAGTGCTGAGCCTGGCCTTGGAGAGACCTCCTGGTGGAAGTGACTGAGCCACGGGTCCAATCGAGGGGGTGGCCTCTGAGTGTTCAGTGCTTGGTTACATTCTGCTCAAATGTCAAATGCTTTGAAAGTTTAAAATGGTGGGAGAACAGCCATGTGGAGAAAGACCATAGGTGATTTTGGCACTAGGCCAGCTGTGGGCAAACTACGGCCCGCGGGCTGGATCCGGCCCGTTTGAAATGAATAAAACTAAAAAAAAAAAAGACCGTACCCTTTTATGTAATGATGTTTACTTTGAATTTATATTAGTTCACACAAACACTCCATCCATGCTTTTGTTCCGGCGCTCCGGTCCAGTTTAAGAACCCATTGTGGCCCTCGAGTCAAAAAGTTTGCCCACCCCTGGACTACGCCCACCGTGGCTTCATTTGGGAAGTGTGGGCCCTCTCCATTGTGACCTGTCGGCAATGCCCAGAACCGTCAAGGCCTCAGCCAGCGAGGGGAGCAGGAGGCCAGGAGCACAGCAGGGAGAAGGGCCCACGGGCGGGAAAAGCCTGTCCTGTCCTGGCAGGGGCGTTTGGTGTTTGTCTGGATGGGGGACAGCAGTACTGCGACCCAACCTCAAACGCAGCTGATGTTACGTCTTCCCAAACCTCCCCAGATGCCAGGTGGGATTGGGAGCCTGCTAGGCACTGGGCCCACCCTACACTTGATGTCACTGTGTGTCAGGGTTCTGTCACCCCTCTGGGGCAGCAAGCGCTGTGACAGCAGGGACCAAACTGACACCACGACTGTGGAGAGAACTGGGGACAGATGGGTGGGTGCGCGTGAAGCTGGGATGGCGGAAGGAGAAGCAGGATGGCGCCCAGGGAAGGAGGCACTCGGCCTGCGCGGCTGGCACTCACTCCAGAGCACAGTGAGAGGCGGCAAAGCGTCCTCCTTGGGACCTTCTCTGGGCGGGTGCCTGGGGCTGGTGGGCTGTGCGCGGCCAGAAGGGCAGGCTGCTCAGTGAGCATGACTGGGCCTGAGGCGTCTGCTTGGCCGGCTCAGTGGGAAGATCCCTCTGGCCACGGCAGCATTTGAAGAGCCAGCAGAGGCTGAAGGACCCAAGAATGACCATGCCCCCCCCCCCCCCCCCCACTGATGACTGCCTGGGGCTCCGGTGGTACTTTGCTGGGCTGGGGAAAGTATTCTCTTCTGGAACCCCCCAGCCCTCCTCAGAGGGGAGACAGTGACAGGACAGAGGAAGGAAAGGAAGATCAGAGACAGAGACAGAAGAGAGCTGACTGTGAGACGAGGGGGTATTAGGTGCAGGAACAGAGAGCATTCTCGAGTCTCCGAAATCCATGGAGGACCCCAAACTGCTGCCACTACTGCTGCGGAGAGAGCCGCCCTGCCCAGCTCCCCTCTCCCACCCACAGAGACTCTTTCCATCATATTTCACTCTTTTCTCTGATTCTCATTTCCCCTGAGGAATACTTTTCTTTTGCTTTGTTTTGTTGTGTTTTTAAAGGAAAAATGTTCACGGAAGATTATAAAACACATATAATTTACTCACGGTAATTGCCCACATGTTATTTATATGCTGTAGTGGCAGTGAAACTGAGAAGAGCGACTTGATCAATGCATTAGTCTAATCACGGGGTTCCTGCTCTTAATTTCTTTTGTTGGTAATTTCCATACTCGGGTAGCAATGCATAGAATTATCTCGATTTACAGATCTTGGTGCCCTGGGGAAAATCCCTTTGGAGCCATTTCTGTCTCTTGGGGATTTGATATTTATACAATACTGGGTTGGAGAGCCCTATGATATGGGTCCCACAACTCCAAATAACTCCTTAGAACTGTAGTGGCCTCCACGACATCTTCCCTTTTTAATTGGTAATTAAGGGCAACGTTCAGGAAGTCATGATTTGTCAGACCTGGCGTTTGTTGGGACCCAAAATTCTGTTTCAAACTAGGAGGACCTCTGAAGGAGTCACCTTGCAAATACGGCCCTCCCTCGGGCATGTCGCCAGGGGACTGCTCCGAGGCGGGGACTGCTCCGAGGCAGGCCCTGGCTCCTTGCTGAAGGTCCTCTGGTCCAGGAGGGTGGCCTTCCCCAAGCACGAGGGCTTCCAAAGGGACCAGGAGGCCTTTGGCTTTAACCAGCGATGACAAGAGCTTGTTCTGAAGCTGGAGTGAGCTGGACTGGAAGGTGGGGGAGTGGCTGTGGCAGGGAGCTCACTTTCCTGTCCCCACATGTTCTAATTTCTCTCCTCCCTTCTCCACAGCGCCCTCTAAATATTTCCACAGGAGACTTCTAGAACTTCGTCATGAGGAAGTTGTACTGCCTGCTGACAATACAATTTAAGAAGCGAAGGATGCCTGTGTTAATGCCTTTTGCACGTCTTTGTTCCTGAACGTCCAGGGGCTGAGACTTTTCCAACCCAGCGAACCTGCCTCCAACAGGCCGCGGCGAGTAAGAGGGGCTAACGAGGCAACGTGGCCATGACACACT
>NW_005871639.1:195415-216133 GCF_000147115.1 Myotis lucifugus
TGGCGATGGGGAGGGGGTGACCAGCAGCAGCGAAGGGGCGATTGGGGTGGACGGGGCCAGCAGCTCGCCGGCCAGCGCTGTCCCCTGATGGGCCTGTTCGGTTGCCTCTCACAAAGGGAGGTCAGTGGCGGCAGCAGCAGGGTGATGGGGGCAGGGCTGGCCACTTGCTGGCCGGAGGTGTCCCCTGATTGGCCCACCCAGTTGCCTACTGCAGAGGGAGGCCAGACTGCAGCTTAGGCCATCAGTCGGACATTCCCTGAGGGCTCCCAGACTGTGAGAGGGTGCAGGCTGAGCTGAGGGATCCCCCTGAGTGCACAAATTTTCATGCACTGGGCCTCTAGTTTTTAAATAAAGGCACCTAATTTATTTTTTCTGAAAACCCTATGATGCTCAATAATGTGTGGCCCCACAAAGCATAATTGGGCAGGATTGGAAGGAGGTCCTTGGCCTCCAGTTTCTGGGGAAGTAGAGAACCGACTGAAAAAATAAAGGAAGTGATGAGTCTTGGTACCCATCAGAGCGGGGGAATCAGGAGGGTCAAGAATTCTGGGACTAAGAAGCCATTCATCTCGCGACTGCCTGGGAATCACACGTGGAATCAACTTCAGTGGCCCCATCAGCACCTCAGAGACCTTGGAAAGGCCACGAGCTTTTGGAGAACGTACTACCTGAGCGTAACTTGGGTGCAAGGACACATCAGGATTAGTGCTCACTGGAAGTGAAATACTACCTTTTCTCTCCTCAGGAAAATTCTAAATGTTAGCAGAAGCATGAATCAGCTGAGAAAGCTACAGGTTTCCTGTTCCAAAAATGCTTTTGTTGCTAATTAAAATTAGTCTAATTTTGAAATGATCATATCATTAAAGAGTATTTCAACTGATATTGATTTGATGATACCTACAAACATCTTAGAATAAAGAGGCTGCTGTGTTAGCATTATCAAGTGCTCTGATTAGACTTACGTCTGTGAAATTGATGACATGAGCTCCTGATAACTCTTCATTTGTCTCCCCCCCACCGCATGAAATAATTATGAATACCTCACTCCATGCAATCCACATTTATTTTATTTTTTTACAGAGATGGGGGAAGGTGGGATAAAATGCTAGTTCTTTGCTTGTCTAAAGCATTACTCCTGCAATATCTTAATTAAGTCTAGAGTCAAAATGAAATATGTTTCCAAAGTATGTTTCTAATCCTTTCAAACTTGCAGTTTTGATGTGTGATCCTGGGCCAACTCTTTAGAATGGTGTCTATTGTGTCAATAAATCAGCTGAGACATGAGAACCAGGACATTGACACCTTTGGCGGAAGCGGGGGCTGACAGAGGCATTCAATCAGCTGCTGCCTACCCTGGACCTGGGGTCTTGCCACGAGCCTCAGACACCTGATAAGGTGTGCCCCACTGGAGGGTCAGGATGAGAGAGCAGAAAAGGGGCTTTGGGTCAGACAGAAACAGATTCGGATTGAAGCCCTGCTTTGAGGTCAGCTTTGGCTTCATCCTCCGGCGGGCAGGTGCCTGAGCTCTCTAAGCCTGCCCTTCCTTGTCTGAATAATGGACATTACAGTGACCACCATGCAGGACAATGTAAGGACTGAATGAGAGAACATTTCCAGAAACAAAACCCAGATGAAACTGAGCAGAAAACATATCCGGAATGACACCTGTGTACTGATGACAGGCAGGGAAAACCACCAATGCTTCTGAGCCAGAAGAGGCTGGAATTCACTTGAAACTAGGGCCATGTGAATTAACCACACTGAGACCCTAATGCCGGCCTATCCAATTGGAAAGTCCGACGCTTGCTGTTTCGCTGTGGGACAGATTACGGTGAGAAAGCCACACGTATTGCTGGTTCAGGCATAATAATGCAGTTTCTTATCAAAATGAAAAATTAACATTCCCAGTGAACCAACAACCTCATTGCTGAAAATTTCTCCAACAGATACACCTGCACATGCACAAATGATATATTTACATGGTTTCTCCTAGGAAAACTTGTAATAACGAGAACCTTAAAACAATACAATATCCATTCATAAAGGGCTGGTTTAAGTAAATGATATCATACCCCCACCGCTGGAACAGTACGCAGCTGGGAACAGGAACAAGGAAGCTGTGCTGGTGTCACCAAATGATGAAAAGCAAAATGCAGGGTGATGTGAACAGTAACTACCTTTTTTTTTTTTTGGTAGATAGTAGAGGTCGGGGTCAAAAACATACATCTGTACTTGCCTCTTTTTTCATAATGAAACACTGTGAGGATAAACAATAAACTAATACAAATAATTTCTTGTAGGTGAAGGGACTGGGATGGGTGTGAGATATTCTGAGCAAACTTCTTACATGAATTTTAATTTTTAGATAGTTTAAACTTGATGAAAACTAAACTTAAAGACCTATAAAACCTAGAGAGAGAAAAAAGACCTATAAAATCTTACTGGACACATAAAAACAGCCTTAATGAATGAACTGACATAAGTTCCTATAGGGAAAGGTTCCATAGTCTGTCATTTCTTCCCTAATTAATTCGTTACACTTTTTAAAAACTAATTTTTTACCTTCTCCTTTTCTTCTTTTCAATTACAGCTGATGATGTTATTTTATATCAATTTCAGGGGGATCACTTCATAAATTATATAAATGTCTAACTACTATGCTGTACACTGGAAACTAACTCAATAAATTTTTTAATCAACAATTCAACATATGCAATTTGACAAAGTTATTCAAATGTTCACATGGAAAATAAAAAGTTCTGAAATTGTTAGAATTTGGGGGGAAAAGAGAGGAGTTTGTGTTATCAAGATATCCCATTACATAACCTAATTAAAGTATATGTTAAATATAGTCATTACAGGGTGTTATTAAATAGGAAAAGACAATGTATCAGTGAAAATGAACAGAGCACCTGGACACCGACTCATGCTTGTATGTGAAAATTTAGAGAATTATGAAAATACAACAAAATTCTCCATAAACATAGCTAAGTACATGTGGGTTAGAACTCTACACATTTAAAACAAAACTCTAAAAGTATAAGAATAAAATGTAGAAAAAATTTTTATGGCCTTGGGTAAGAAAGACCTTCTAAAACAAGAGAGATAACTCAGAAACAACAAAGAACAATTATATTTTAGTACATAGAAATTTAAAATCACCATAAACACAATTATTTATACTTATAAGTAGTTTACCTTAATAAATAGAATTTTAAAATGAAAAACATTATTTGCAATAGTATTAAATTTCCTCATCCTAAGAAAAAATCTAATGAAAGGTAGTTAAGCCCTCTACTCAGGAAAAAATTAACAGAAAATGTTAATAATAAAGAAGATTTAAATAAGAGAATCCACACACTGTGTTTATAGGTTGAAGATTCAATACTCAACTATACCAATTCTTTCCAAATGACATATATGTAATGTAACCCCAATTAAAATACCAGGATTTTTTTTTGAGAAAATTGACAAGCTGATTTAAATGTTAACGACAAGGTAAAAGGTTAAGAACAACCAAGAAGGAGGTTATCGAGTTATCATGAAGCTACAGTGATGAAGACTGAGGTGTTGGTTGAAAGGTGGGCACCAGGGCAGAGAGGCCCGGGAGAACTGGGTATGTGCACTGGACTCATGTCACAGGCAGATTGCAGTGGGAAAATGATGTCCTTTGCAAGAAATACTTCTGGGTCACCTGGACGAAACATGAGGCAAAAGTAACTTGGCTCCCTCCCTACCTCACAGCAGCCATCCACACCAACAAAGATCAGTTCCAGGCCAACTGAGAACCTGGGTGTGAAAAGAAAGCAGTAAAGCTTCTAAGGAAACATTGGAGAACATTCTGACAGCCTTAGGGTAGAAAAGTCTTCGTAAAAAAGACATCAAAATACTACCATAAAAAAGTGATACATCGAACTACATTAAAATTAAAAGCCATTTTCTTCTTTAAATGACAAAGAGACTAAAAGATAAATCATAGAGTAGGAGAAAATATTTGCAACACGAATAACCAATACACACAACATGCATTGCCAGAGTACATAAAGAAGTTCTGCAAATCAATACAAAATGACACACAACTGTGCCGGTAATGAGCTAATTGCCTCTCGGTCCTCAATTCACCCCATTTTAGTACATTTCCCCCTATTTTATAACATGGAGCGGGCTCTGCAGACCTCACTTCTGCAGGGCCTCTGGCTCTGTGCCAGGCTCTGCCAGTAGGGGGCACTAGAGGAGCCAGCAAGATGGAGGAGGGATGTCTTTTTCCTCCTGGGTTCCCTGCACCATCCTCTCAGGTGGCCTGCTGGGCGTGGCGCTCTCTCTGGGTGGCCTGCAGACATCATCTCTACCGCAGAGGCATGTGCTATCCTCTCAGAGAGCCGATCTTAGCCTCTTTTTTGGGGGGTGGGAGGAAGGCCTGTTTTTAAACTGCATGTTTTGTCCTAGTTGCTTCTCCCTGGGGTGGCTGCTTCCGGTAGTTGTCAATGAGACATACCTCAGAGTTCTCTTTTCCCTCTCTCTGTTCTTAGCCACCCCTTAGGTTAATTATAAATTTTCTCTGTCAAAATTATTGGATGTGTTTATTTTGTTTTGTTATTCCACATATAAGTGAAATCATACAGTACTTGTCTTTCTCTGTTTGACTTATTTCACTTAACATAATACCCTCTAGGTCCATCCATGTTGTCACAATGTTGTTGACATTCTTTTTTACTGCTGAGTAATAGCATCTATCAAAGGACACCTAGATTGCTTACTTATCTTGGCTATTGTGGAGGGAGGTGGAGGGACAGGTGAAGGGGGAATATAGTCAATAATACAGATAAGTCTGCATGATGACAGATGGTTACAGATTTAGTGTAGTGATCACATCGTGAGCGATATAAATGTCGAATCACTATGCTGAACAACTAAAACTAATGTGACATTGTATGATAACTTTACTTTAATAAAAAAATAAATGATTGGGTGTGGTGTCTTTCTCCTAACTGGATCCGGCTGATAGAGAACAATGAGAGAGACACTCACACAGTAGAACAATGAGAGAGGCTCTCACAATTACCTCATAACAGATGACCAATTACAAACATGAACAAGAGCTCAGCTAATTACTCATCTGAGAAATACAAATCTAACCAAATGCAATTCCACTCATACCCATCCGAATGGTTAAAATTAAAAAGACCCACAATACCAAGTGTTGGTGAGGATGTGGAGTAATCAGAACTCTTATATTGCTGATTGGTCAGAAAAGTGTTGCAACTACTTTGAAAAAAATGACATTATCCATATTCTCTGACCCAGCAAGTCTGCTCAGATACCCAAGTGAAACATGTCTAACTACTAGTACACGCTAGAAGGCATAAACTAGAACGTTCATAGCATCATGACTTAGAAAAGCCAAACTCTAACAAAAGAAAAAGTGCAGATGTCCAACAGTGGAATGGGTGAACATGGAATACTTATTAAATGCAATGTGAGACAATGACAGAAATGAACAGGGGACAGCTACATGCCACAACGTGATGCTGGCCGACAGCAAGAAAGAGCTAGACACAGAAAACAGATGGTTTCCAGCTTTGATATAAAAATTTTAAAGGCAAAACTCAACTTTCAGTAGTTAATGTTGCTCTGATATCATTACCTTTGTGTGAAGAAAGAGGGGAGCAATGGGGGAGGGTGTGAGAGAAGGACTTCCGGGTATGTAAAATGTTCTGTTTCGTGACCTAGGCTGTGGGTACATGGCTGTGTCCCCTTTGTGATAAATTCATTGAGTCTATACTTTGGACTTATGTCCTCTTCTGCTTTTGTGTGATTCTGCAATTAAAAAGTAAATTTAAAACAGAAAAAGAAAAGATGGCAGGTTGATATAGTACTTATACTACCAAGAGTTTAATATTCAAAATACATACAGAGCTTCACTACAGAAAAAATCAAACAACCTTAAAGAGAAACCGGCAAAGGCTCTGATAAGCAATCCACGTGTTATTTACAAGTGGCCATCAGATAGAGTCCCTCAGCTCCACGGAGCCTAGGAAATGTCCCCAAATAACAGTCAACCAATTTGAATGGTGATAAAATGTCAGTGGGGATGTGGGTAAACAGGCACTTTATTATCAGTCGGATATAAACTGTAATATATTTTTGGAGAGTAATTGGCACTATCTATCAAAATTAAAATTTGGCCCACCATTTTACTTTTAGGAATCCTAAAAAAGAGTCAAACATGTTTAAAAATATGTAGGTAAAAGAACATTTATTGCAACATTATCTGTAATATGAAAGAAAATGGAAAATTAAATGTCTAGTAATTGGTAAAGAAAATCAAGTATATCCTACAATGGAATACTATGTAGCTGTTAAAAAGGATAAAGGGCTCTATCTGACTGGACATGACAAAATCTACTGTAATGCCAACTCAGAGAACTCTCAGAGCAGAGCATTAAAATTATGGTGTTCATGTAAAAGAAATAAGGACGTAGGTACTGAGAGGGTTAACCAGGTAAGGCTGGAGGACAGCAGGCATGCAGAGCGGACCAACAGTCCCACACAGTTCACCCACAGCCACCGCATGACACTGTGTAGAGCTGGTGACGATGAGCTAGGGGCCTGGCGGGCGGCGAAGGTCCTCCACAGGGGGCATTCCTGGGGGATGAGCCTGACCTTGGGATGAACCCAACAGGATGACCTCAGTGAGATTTCACAATGTGTCAGGAGCGGGGAGCAGGTGGTGGCAGCAGCTGGGAGCTCTCTGTGGGTTGGGGTGGACCTCAGTCTCTCTGAGCATGAGGCCCTACTGAGGGCATGACAGGGCATAGAGGGGAAACTGAGGGAGCCTATAGCCCTGCCCTGCACCAAGGTCTCTTAGTTTCTTAACTGAGACAAGATATAGGGCCTTCAGCATCACCACACGTCTGGCGCACTCATGCCCAAGGGGGAAACCTATATTTCCTCTGAGAAATAGGGAAGGGCTGCTTTTCCATAGCTTGAGAAGTTGCTTCTTTCTTTCCCCTCCCTCCCTCCCTCCCTCCCTCCCTCCCTCCCTCCCTCCCTCCCTCCCTCCCTCCCTCCCTCCCTCGTCAGTGGTGAAGCTTCTTCAAAAACCACTCTTGAGAACCCTGCAGAAGCCTCGCTAGGAAGACTACATTCTTCTACCAATATTCTAGGTTCCCATTTTGGTGAAATTAAAATTTCACGGATTAATTAATTTCTATGTTGTGCCAAACACATCCCATGGATCCAACCAAATAAAAAGCATGATCAGCAGAAGCCAAGGGAGCTTTCTTTGGTTGAAAACAGTTGTGCGCAGCCTTGGCTGGGGAGTTTTATAAAGCACTTATGCCCAAGACACACTCCAGAGGTTATAGGTGTCAAGATTCATTTTTATCTATCATCTATCTATCTATCTATCTATCTATCATCTATCAATCTATCCATCCACTTGACTTATCACCATTTAAAAAAATGACCTTCTGCCCTAACCGGTTTGGCTCAGTGGATAGAGCAGGGGTCTTCAAACTTTTTAAATAGGGGGCCAGTTCACTGTCCCTCAGACCGTTGGAGGGCCGGACTATAGTTTAAAAAAAAACTATGAACAAATTCCTATGCACACTGCACATATCTTATTTTGAAGTAAAAAAACAAAACGGGAACAAATACAATATTTGTATTTGCATGTGGCCCGCGGGCCACGGTTTGAGGACCCCTGGGATAGAGCGTCGGCCTGCGGACTGAAAGGTCCCAGGTTCGATTCCGGTCAAGGGCATGTACCTTGGTTGTGGGCACATCCCCAGTAGGAGGTGTGCAGGAGGCAGCTGATCGATGTTTCTCTCTCATCGATGTTTCTAACTCTCTATCCCTCTCCCTTCCTCTCTGTAAAAAATCAGTAAAATATATATTTTTTAAAAAATGACCTTCCTATTCCCATTAAATTGCGTGACTCCGTTGCTATTATGTGTCTGGATAGGGCGGTTATTAACACAATTAACAAATTTAATCATAAATATCACTATATATGTTCATAACTATTCAAAATATTTAATATTTTTACCAAAGTAATAAATGTGCATAGTTTAAGAATAAAGTAGTATTAAAGGGCTCTGCTGTACCTCATTCTCCTCTCCTATCCCTGTTCTCTATAAACAACAGCTTTTCATGGTTTTATCCATTTCTAATTAATGCTTATATTGCTATTTCTTGATTTATGAGTGCTACATATTATATACTGATTTCTTGTTTAATTAGTTATTTTTTTTTGCTTTCCCACACCCACTCCCCATTTTCCCTTCTCCATCTAATCAATATATCTACATCACAATTTATGGTTAAATCTGTAACTTATGCATATATTAATATGATCATATTGTTTTCTAGACAAGTAGTATACAATTGTTTTGTACAGCTTTTGGTTTTTTTCTTTCTTGGCATTGACAATTGTTTTCTTTTCTAATTACTTAGTGTTCTTTGCACTGAGAGCCATTTCTCCCTAACTGCTCCAAAAGAACTGTCAAATATCTGTACTTTCCAAGTCTCCCGACATATTTCCCCAAACCTTGTGTGCTCCCTGTCCCAGCCCTCCCTCACGCCCCGGCTGGGCTTGCTCACCCTGGGTGTAGAGCTCCCGTGGAGAAGAATGGTAACCCCACTCTGGTCCCATTGCATGCAGCCATTTTGTCTTGTTTCCCTCTTGGAAGCTCTTTATCCCTGGTTTTGTGATGACGTGGCTGATGTGTCTTTTTGATGTTGTTTATTCTGCTGGATGCTTCATGGATCAGCCAATCTGACAACTTCTCATCACTGTTTCTTTGTTGATGTTGTCCCCAGAATTTTTGCATACTGGCCAGGAATGGAAATTCCTGAATAGACTACACATTTCTCATCTTCTGTTGGCTGTTATTCATCTCTATAATCTCCTTTGTTCTACTATTTGTTTTACTCTCTTCCAACCATTGTCTACTCCTCTAAGTTATTTCAGTTTGCTTATTTGCTTTTATTTTTGTATCCCGCTTTGTCTTAGACCAGGGGTCCTCAAACGGTGGCCCGTGGGCCACATGCAAATACAAATATTGTATTTGTTCCCGTTTTGTTTTTTTACGTCAAAATAAGATATGTGCAGTGTGCATAGGAATTTGTTCATAGTTTTTTTTAAACTATAGTCCAGCCCTCCAACGGTCTGAGGGACAGTGAACTGGCCCCCTGTTTAAAACGTTTGAGGACCCCTGTCTTAGACTGTGTCTTTTGAGTCTTCTCTCCATTCATATTTAAGACCAAGACTGTAAACGTCCTGGATGTTCCAGGTGTCCCTGTCAGATCAGTGTGGACCTCCACTGGGATGCCATCAGGATGCCAGTCTTTCGTCTTTTGGTTGAAAAGTGCCTTAATGACAGATCTTGTAAGAGTTTTCATTTGTGGCCATTTGGTTTCTCCAAAAAAAATGATGCTTCAGTATCGTAGTAGATTGCTGACACCCTGAGAATACAGCAAGGGAAGACGTGTGCGGTGTGACTGTCCTGGATTTGCATTTGCTTTCTCCTTTTATTTTCAATTTAGCTTTTCTCCCAACCACATCTGGCTTCCCCACATCTGGAGCTTCTCAATTCTAAACATAATAAAACTCCCGTTTCCTGTAGAGATGGGAATGGGATGTATCCGTGGCTACACATGGAAGACAGAGATATTGGAAAAGGCATGGGGGTGGGGGTGGTATCTCACTGCTCGGTACAGATGTGCAACCTCGGTGACTGGTGCTGCCAGATCCTGAACCGTCCCATAGTCCTGTGGGAAATTAATTTGTTTTTCGCTGCTCTCGCCTCTGCTGGCATAAAGGCTTCGTTTCCTTGGCTCTTCAGACTTATTTTCTCCTGCTCTGTTTGCTACCTTTGAAACATTTAATTTACATTTATGAACACTATTGATTCCTCATCTATTCTGTATGTGTCAATTATTATTATTTGTTACTTTACTATTATTATTATTTGTTACTTTATTATTATTATTTTTGTTACTTTACTATTGTACCAATAGAGTTTGGAAAGAGTAAAAAAGCATGAGAAATTTAACCTACATCTTCATAGATATTTCTAACATAACACCTAGATCTCTTTCTGTACACACACACACACACACACACACACACTCATGCCCCAAATTAAGCAGAAAGTACTTAGTTTGAAATAGATCTTGTACTTTCATAAAGACTAATAGAAGAAAAATCAGCATATTATGAAATGTAAAAATGCAGGTCCATATTCTATGACTAAAATACAATGAAATGCATTGCCAAGTAGTTAAAAACCCATCCACTTGTCAATATCGTAATTGTAACCATCACAATGTTCCTATCTTTTTAAGTTTATTTTTAAAATATTCTTATTTAATTGATTATAGAGAGAGAGGAAGGGGGGAGAGAGAGAGAAACATCGACGTGAGAGACAACATCTATTGGTTGCCTTAACTGGGAATCAAAGCCCCCCAGTACTCGGCAACCTGGGTATGTGCCCTGACCAGGAGCCTAACCTGCTACCCGTTGGTGCACGGGATGATGTTCCAACCAACTGAGCCATACCAGTCAAAACTATTATTAATTTTATTACTACTAGTAGTAAATAACTGCTGGAGTAAAGAGTAAGTCCAAATAAATTTCAAACTCTTTAAAAATGAATTCCAACGAAACCATGGTATGTAAAGCTCTGTGAGCCCTTGCACGAATATGGGTAGTAGAAAACAGAGAAGACTGAAAGTAAAAGAAGTAAACCTAAAACTCAAGAAGCTAAAAAATGGATGAAAAGCAAACCAAAATTGTGTGAGAGTATATAATAAAGATAATATGACATTTACTAATACAGAAATTTTAACAAGTGAATGCAACCCCAAAGCTTGCTTAATAAGACTAATAAAAATATTACACTTTTCACAGGATGAATAAAGAAGAGGTAAAAACATTAGAAAATATTGGACAGATAAGATACTGAGACTATTATGAAAAGTTATTAATAATCTACATACTGCTTTATGCCAATAAATGTAAACATTTCAATCAAATTTTTAAAGATGACATTAAGTGGTGAAAGTCAACTCAAGATGAGATGGACTACCTAAGTATATTAATAACCATAGGATAAAATGAAAGGAAGTCACGTATCAACCCCTAAAACTGTGTCAGGCTCAGGTTGCTTCAGGGGTAAGTTCTACTCATCTCTACTAAATAGAAACGGTACTGTGCCATGTGAACTGCTCCAGACCATTGAAATAAACATTTAAAGCTTCTCAACGCATTCTGTGATCTTGGCTTGACTTCAAACCCAGGCCAGATAAAGAGCTTTACACTAATCAACAAATCAATGAAAAGGAAAGGAAAACATAACAGTTAATCTTACTTATGAACATACATGCAGAGATCCTCAAGGAAGCAATGCTGACATCACTCCAGCAAAAACGCAAAAAAAGGTACACTTTGACCGAGCATGGTTTACTCAAGAAGGTGAGACTGATTCTACATTAGAAATCTGTCTTGTAATTAACCTACTTAAATGATTAAACAAACAAATGATACTATTATTTCAAGAGAGAATATATATTCTTTTTTAATTCTTACTCAAGGATATCTTTTTCATTGATTTTTTTAGAGAGAGTGGGAAGGAAGGAGTGAGAGAGAGAGAGAGAGAGAGAGAGAGAGAGAGAGAGAGAAACATCTATGTGAGAGAGACACATTGATTAGTTGCCTCCCACACATGCCCTGACTGGAGCTGGGGATCAAACCTGCAACCCAGGAAATCAAACCCAAGACCCTTTGGTGCTTGGGCCAATGCTCTAACCACTGAGAACACCAGCCAGGGTGAGAATAGATTTTAATACCCTTTCTTATATCAATGACTGGCAAGGGGAGGATAATGGAATGTCCTTGTTAAAGTGACAATCAGGAGCTACAGCACATATTTTCTTTAAATAGTAAAATATGAGGAGCATTTCTAGTTAAGTCAGAGACCAGAAGAGAATGCCAGCCCCCACTGCTGCTCTTCACATTATTCTGAGGATTCCAGACAGACAACAAAAGTAAGAGCTGTAAAACTGAAAAGGAAGACATAAAATTTCCTCTGAATAGCAGACTTAATACACAAATTCAGTATGAGATTAAAGAATAAAGGATCACCATACCCACAGCCTCCCTCACCTCTAGCCTCATCATCAACTAGAAAGGAGAGTGAGAAAAAGGTGCTGCCTTCAAAAGGAGAATAGTTCCTGAAGTTCCTTGGAAAAATACATCTCTCTTTCCAAGTTTTCTTGGCAGGTCTTTCTTGAGTGCCAGGCTAATTTATCCGTGTGTGTGTGTGTGTGTGTGTGTGTGTGTGTGTGTGTGTGTTTCTTTTCTACGCTTCCTTCCAGCAGCCCATGGAAGGGGGCCTTTCCTGCACCCCCAGAGGGACAGATAGTGGGGCCAACAGGCTAGAGGTGCCCAGTACATACGCCTCTTGCCCACCCCCAGAGCTGGCTGAAGAGGTTATGCTCAGCATTAGTGACGGGCACCAGGGAGGAGACAGAGAGAAGAGGATGAACTCTGACTTCCCAGAGCTCAGAGCTACAGGAGAACAAGGGCCCTGAGGGCCATGTGTGGATGGGGTGGTGAGGCTTAGGGAGGAGGGTCCTGACACGCCCCGAAGGTTGGTCTCAGCTTTAAGGAAAGCTTGGCATGGGAGGGAGGGTCCCCTAACTTCCAGGGTCATGATGGGTTCAGAACAAGCAAGGTTGGAGCGACTTTGAGAGCCGTAAGGATCAGAGACCTTCTGCCTCTCTGCTAGACATGGAATCTGGTCAGCGGGCCCTACGCTCAGATCCCTGAGCTGAGGGCAAAGGGACACAGAGGAGGGGCCATGCGCTTGTGGGTGGATTGGACCAACGTGGGAACAGGGTAAAGCTCCATCTCCTGTTGGCTCTGTTGTTTACTCCTGTCCCGTGTCACCGGATCCAACCCTAACTGATGCTCTCGTGAGCGCGTTTCCTCATCTGTGAACTGCAGACGACCTCCTGGCCTCTCCGGGAAAATGGAGAAGCTGAGGCATCCAATGTGCTGAGCACAGTGTTTACCCCTTCATAAGCACCTCCCAAGTGTTAAGTATTATTATTGTTGTTGTCATCAATAATATTAAATCAAAACATATACTGAAGAGTTATTGGAAATATAAAGATAAATGTAGAGAACAATATTAGTGGTAAATTATAGCTTCATTTTTCTGATTTGGTGCCATATTTTAGCCTTTGCTCACTTAATATATCAATGCCAGAGAAGTCTATTGATAAAGTTGATTTAATAGTAATATATCAAACTCTGCGGAGATGCCTCTTAGTCCTTTTCCTAGTGCCCAAGAATATTTAAAATAATAATTACACGTTAGACCACTAAAATATCTGAATAAATTCTTAAACTACTTATAGTGGCTATATCCTCTGATTGCAATGCAAACAAACTACATGTAAATATAATTTTAAATGAGAAACTACTTGTAATAACCACATTAGTATGTCACAGTAAAAGATAAACCACAACTACAAATATAGACTATTGAAAAACAAGAGATAACAACATAGGAAAACTTATGGGCTGCAGCCAAAGCTGTACTTATTATTACAGTAATAATCGTAGATGTTTTTCTTATTAAGCAAGATGAAAATAAAAACAAATACTCTGACCATTAAATTCAGCAAGTCAGCAAGAAACAAGAAAGCATAAGGAAAGTAGGAGGAAGGAATTAACAGAAATAACAAGCACAAATACGCAGTCAGCAGACCTGCTAATAAATGAGACTGGGCTCTCTGAAAGGACAAATAAAATATTCAAAACCAAGAAATCTAATCAAGGAAAAATGAGACCAAAATAGGATTGAGAATAAAGACATAATCACAAATATGAAGGGGATTTATATAGACTGTTAGAGATTTCTATGAACAACTCTGCTAAATATGGAAACTGCATAAAATTCATAATGTTCAGGAAAAACACATTTAAACTGGCTAAAGAAAACCTAGAAAATGCAAATAAACCAGAGGCTCTTAAAAAAACTGAAAAGTGTTGTCAAAGACACAGCTCCATGAAGATGCCAGGACCAGAGAGTTTTATATTCAAGTTTATCAACCCTTAAGGACAGATAACCTCACTGTAATTTAACTCTTCTAGAGAATGAAAAAAACAAGTTTCTTTTTCTCTCTCCTCTCTCCTCTCTCCTCTCTCTCTCTTCTCTCTCTCCTCTTTCTCTCTCTCTCTCTCTGCACATAAAAATGAAAAAAAGAACACATTCCAGAAAAGAAGAAATAGATTTTTAAAATATATTTTTGCTTATGATTACCTCCTTGGAAAACCCAACAGAATCAACTAAAAAGCTGTTGAAATTAATGAGAGTTGAGTAAAGTGGCATATTACATAATAAAATATAAAAATAATCACTATTTTATCAGAAGTAACCAGTTGATAAATGTAACAGAAAATGATCCCCAATTTATTATAACATCCCAAACACAAAATGTTGAGAAATAAATTCAACAAGAAATGTGCAGGACCTATAGGATGGGGGGAAAGAACCTATAAAACTGTTACGAAGGGTGATCCAAGCAGACCTGCAGAGGAAAACGCCATTGTGGGGGGTCGGAGAGGGTCTGGAAGGGTGGGGGAGAGTAGGGAAGGAGGGGTCCTAATCTCTAGGGAAGAGATGCTGACACCAGAGCATTGGGTGGTCATAGGGAGATGACAGCAATGGAACTGTGTCTTTTCCAAGTCTCTGAGAGATGTTTTATAAAGACATTCATTGATGAGCCATTCTCCACACCCACAGAAGTCTGAGTAGATGTGAATGATGTGAGGCGGAGGCAGAGCTGACTTGCACAACAAAGGAGCCCGGCCACTGGCAGAGGTGAGCTGGTAGTTTAGCAGGTTGAGATGAGGTAACCCCTAAGAGAATGGTGCTGATGCGTCAAGCCGCTCTCAGTGTGGGTGCGGACCCTGTGGGGACCCTGTTCCAGACCTGGGTACCCACAAATCCCCATTTGGGGCCTGCCTGACCTCCCAGGGCAGGGGCCGATCTCCATCCCAGTCTCAGACTCTGGAGAGATCTTCCAGGTCAAGCGAGCCCCCACCCATGCTGCATGTGAGCATCTCTCCCTTTGCCACCGGCTTGCCCCCAGCCTTAAAGCTCAAGTAGAGGAGGGTGGCTTCTCCATTTGTCAAGGATCTCAGAAGACCACCTGGACTCAGCTCTGGAGGTCCACACTGGCTTCCTGGGTGATTTCTAAATCCTCACCACACTTCTGTACAGAAGGGGTTCCTGTGCTCATACTGAGAGGAGCTTGGGGAGCTCCAGTCTTCACCTCTGTCAGTCTCCCTCCGGACCCACCCGTAACCCACTCAGAATCAAGCTGCTGGGTGAGACCTGGACCCCTGCGCAGAGAGCACAGCTTCCAGAGAAAGGCTGGCGCTCCACTTCCAGCCAGCGGGCTCCTCCCACGCTGTGTCCATGGCCCCGGCTGTGCCTCCTGCCCTCCGCCTGCAGACACACCTCTGACCCTCCATGCCCTGTGCTCACCTGACCCCAAACTGCCAGGCAGAAAATGCACACACTAGGATTCGCTCTACTGCTTGTCAATGAACCAGAGAAGCTAGTTATTTAATTTTATATACTGGCTCAAAGTCAGAGCCAGTGTGCGGAGGGCCTGAGGGGGTTCTCAGAGCTTCCTAATTTTGTGCACCAGCTGTTGGCATTCATGTGCACCAGGTGGGCAGTCAAGATGGATGAGTGAAGAGAGACAGAACACAGGAAGGCCCTGAGTAGACTCAGTGGTCAGGGGACACTCATCTTTTTTTAAAAAAAATATATTTTATTGATTTTTTTACAGAGAGGAAGGGAGAGGGATAGAGAGTTAGAAACATCGATGAGAGAGAAACATCGATCAGCTGCCTCCTGCACACCTCCTACTGGGGATGTGCCCGCAACCAAGGTACATGCCCCTGACTGGAATCGAACCTGGGACCCTTCAGTCCGCAGGCCGATGCTCCATCCACTGAGCCAAACCGTTAGGGCGGGACATTCATCTTGAGGTGTGCAATCTACTATCTTTGAGGAGCTGTGTCACCTTTTCTGACCGCCACACCACATTTGTCTGGTTAATCTTCCGTAACTTGGGCCTGAGGATTAACCATGTAAGTTAGTTCTGCTCCTGTGGGCCTTTGCCCTCTGAGTTTCCAGGGTGGCACAGATCACTGAGATCTCTTCTCTGACCCTTTCATAGACATCAGCTTTCCCTGAACCCACGTGACCCTTCACACCACCTGGGGTCACTTCTCTGCCTGGTGACTTTGACCTTAAACAGCCCAGTCCTAAAAATACCACGACAGAGGTCAATGCCTAGATAAAGGGCATAATCTAGCAAGCCTTCCCTGAGGAACTACAGCACGCCAGCTCTGAGTGATGTGCTGCCAGTAGGGGCAAAGACGATTAAAATGTGGCCTCTGCCTTCCAGAGTTCAAGCTCAGCAGGGGAGATGAGACCTCGCCTGCGCTGAGAAGTGGCCCAGGGAGGTACAGCAGATGGGTGCTTGCTGCTGGCTCTTGGAGAGGAGCATGGAGCAGCTTTGGGCAAGGGACAAGCACATGTCAGGTGGGACAAGCATGGGTGGAGGGGAACCACAGTCACCGTGACAGAAGCTTACATGTGCAAGAGAAAGATGAGGCCAAAAGGTTGCTACAGGACGTTAAATGGTCATCCCTATCTCAGAACTGGATAAAGCATAGAGACAGCTTGTGCTACATTTGCCATCTTGCAAAAATATCAAGTGAAGTGTCTGATAACCGGTATGTGGGCCTTGAAGTTCTGGGCCAGACTGAGGGTATATAAAGGGTTAAGAGAGAAGAGATGAAAAGAGAATCTGTATGGTGGATTTCTTGGAAAAAGTTTGATGGTGACTTCAACAACCCTCTCCCAACCACATCTGAAGACTGGAGAGAAATCCTTCAACAGGATCGCTTGGGAGCTTGGTGTCTGCTGTCTGCCTCCACCTGGGAAACCCAGAGGGCACAACTCACGGGCCAGCTGACTTGGCGCAGCAATGGGACAGTCCTGCATCCCAGTGTCTGCAGAGTGCCTTTGGGGCCACGCCAGGCAGGCAGCAGCCTCTCTGCAGGGCAATCACTCCTTCCCGGAGATGATCAGAAATGAGGGCTGAGGCAGAGTGTTTCCAGCGCCTGCTTCATAGAAACGTTCTTATGAGAAGAACCCACTAAATCAGCCCTCCAAAGCCGGTGTCCGGAAGAACTCCCCTGAGCCCTCAGCTCTCCCTCTCACCTCTTCCAGATGCAGGACCAAGTCACATGAACCTGAAAGTGAGAAGGGAGGTGAGCATGAAGGCAGGCTCCCAGGGCAGCCCACCTGCGAGGGGTCAGGTGGCAGTGGGGGCTGGTGAATGGAAGTGAGACTTGTGGAAAAAGTTGGAAACTGACTATTACATGGGACTGACTTCTTGAATTACTGAATTGAGACTGCTTTGTGGGTTAAGACTATGGTAAAATTTATTTGATTTGATTTGATTTGATTTATAAGAGTAACTTCCTAAGTTTGCTTGCAGGGGCCTGGAAGGAACAGCCCAGCAGGCAGACTTAAAGGGACAGAAGCAGGGACCTGAAGCCTGTGGCACCAGTGGGGCTCAATGTCAGGGGGCGCATGCACACTTTTAGGGGGTGTCTAAACTCCATGTTTGCAGAAAGTTCCATCCTGTTGGTGGTGAACAGAGTAAACAAACTTCCAAGTCTCCTACATTTCGGTAAGAGTGGTAGAAACTGTTTTTCAAAGTTGCTATGCAGTTTCCTAAATTCTGATGACTGCATAATAGTCTACTTAACCAATTCCTGTTGGACCGACATTCAGTTATTTCCAATTTTTCACCATTATAAGTAATGGTGTGATGAATGTCCTTGGGCATAAATCCTGGGGTTCCCTCTGACTGTGCCCTGTGGTGACAACAGCAGAAGGGGACCACTGAGCGAATGAAACATTTAAGGCTGGTGACACATAACGCCAGTTTCCCCAAAGCCTTTACCAATTTATCACCCCATGTGAGAGGAGGTGTAATTCACCTTACTCCCAAACTGCCAAGCAATGGACATGAAATATCTTAAAACCTTTTCTAATATGATAAAAGATAAATGGTATGTCAAGGTCTTAATTTGTATTCCTTTGAAATCTAGTGATAATAAATAATTTTATATGTTGACCAAATGTATTTCCTTTTATGACTTTTCATATGTTACTTGTTTTTACATTTTTCATATCAATTCATATGTATATTATGTATAATAAAGAAAAGAGGAAAGAGAGAACAGAGAGAGGAGAGAGAAGAAAGAAGAGAGAGGAGACTTCTCTAAAGTCTCCCTTTGCTCTTAGGATAAAGACCCACTTTCATGAAGGCAGGAGTGTGCAAAGTGCTACTACATTAACACAGTGCCTCACACTGCTGCCCTCCAGCCTGCCGCCTGACATCAGACACCACCACTCTACCCCAGGGCCTTTGCACAATAGGCTTCTTGTGCTCCATCCTCCTGGCCTCACCCCTTTTCTCACATACTAGTTTTTGTTTCCTGCTAGCCGTATATGTGGCCTCTAAATCCATCCCTGGCCCCCAAGGTTACAGAGGTTCCCTTACCACAGTCCACATAATGTCTCTATCACAAGCTAAGTATGCCACAAATTGTATGCTCACTCGATTCCATGTCTCTATTGTAAGATATTTTATTTTAGGTGTCTCTGCTATCTGTTTCTTCTTTAGCAGGTAAGCTACATAAGGGCAGGTTCCTACTGAGTGAATAAACAAGTGCACAGGAAGGGGCCGACCGACAGCCAAACTCAGTGAGAACTGAGGGCTGGGCCCGGTGGACAGCGCCGCGTGTGTGGGCTGAGCACATTCTGCCAAGCATGTGGACACAGGGTGGTGGGTCCCTGCTTCCTGCCTTGGCCCTGGTGAACCTCCCTCACTTCCTCAAGCACTAGCCTGCCTGGAAAGGAGGCTCTGAGCGTGCTGTGGCTGGATCATATGAGCGCAGTACCTTTCCTCCTTAACCCTGAAGTCACTGGCCCTTGGGAACCAGCTACCATACGGAGTGGGAGCCAAGCAGCCACATGGAGAGGTCACATGTAGGAATTCTGCCCAACAGCCTCCACAGGATTCCAGCCAATGGCAGCAACAACTTCCAGACAAGAGAGTGCATTTCCGATGGTTCCAGCCCCAGCTACTAAAGGCCCCCAGCCTCTGCGCCACCCATGATGCCAGGAGAAGCGGAGACGAGCTTTCCCCACCAAGACCTGCCCATTGAAGATGGTGAACAAAAGAATGATTATTGTTTGAAGCCACTAGGTATTCAGTGGCTGTTATGCAGAAAGACAGCCAGAACACAGGCTGTTTGTGTATCTTGATAAATATTACAGATCACCCCTCGGAGGGCTGCGGGGCCACTCCCCTCCGTCTCGCACAAGGCCCTTGGTCCTCTCACTCTTGCACCTACTTGGCATGGCCTCTTACTAATGTTGGCCAAGTAATAGCTCATTAATTTAACTTGTACTTCTCTTCTCTGATTACTAATGTTTGAACATTTCTTTATATGCTGATCGGCTTTCTGGCTTCCTCTCTGTAAATGTCTGTTCATATGTTTCCCCCTTTTCTATTAGGTTGCTGTCTTTCTTTTTGTTTTGTTGTCTGGATCCAAGTCCCCCGTCAGCTTTGGACACCGTAGACAGCCTCCTGCGTTCAGTCATCTGCCTCTCAGCTGGGACAGCTGTGCTCTGGGTACAGCAGTCATGTGACAGGATGACAGATTCTGTGAAGGAGGAACCCCATCTGGGCCTTAATTGCCCTAAGCTCCTTAAAGCAGTTTCCAATAATATTTCTCACATTTTTTACAATGGTTTCCAGTTTGAAAAACATGGGCATATGTATGAATTTATTTAATTATTAAGACAACCCTAAATGGCAGCTATCCTCGCCCCTCTTGCCCATTCGGTTGCTTAGTGAATGGAAGCACAGCTATTTGAAGTGATCGGTCCAAGGTCACACAGCTGCTACATGTGGTCAAAAGAGACATGAGCTCCATCCTCCAGCGGGCCATGGAATCGGGCTAGGGGCTGAGAAAGGTGTCCATCAAGGCAGCTGATGACCCCGCCCCCTAGGAGAGAAGGCGGCTGCTGGAGCATTGCAGTGACTCAGCCCGAGAGCCGGAGGGTGGGGGGCAGTCCCCACCTTTATTACCAGCTCCAGGCGGTAAGGAGTTTCTCCTATTTAGGCCTCAATGTCCTCATCGATAAAAAAAGCTCAGTAACAACGAAGATGACATCACAAATGAATCATGAAGTTTGCCAAAAGAAGTAATGAATGTAAACTGAGAACCATTTTTATCCTAAAAATATAAGGAGTCAATTCATCTAGGGAATGATCTTGAGTTTGGCAGGATTTCAAGTGGAGCTCAACTCCTGAAAAGCTGTGTGACTTCAGGAAATCCCCTTGACCTCTCTGTGACTCAGATTGCTCTCCAAGGACCTTTCCAGCTTAGGGATCATGCTGACCCTGAGATAGGGCCACAGGCTGTTCCAGGAAAAAGGCAGGTGTGTGTGTGTGTGTGTGTGTGTGTGTGTGTGTGTGTGTGCTTGGCACTTGGGACTGGGCATGACTTGTCTTTTGCTGCATAGGAAAGGTAAG
>NW_005871639.1:216233-351233 GCF_000147115.1 Myotis lucifugus
CTGGGGCTGGCTGCCCGTCTAGCTGATCAGCTCTGATGACACAGTCATCTGCCTCCCTCAGCCCGAGCACTGCATGGGCTGTCCTGCTGCAACACAACTTCCAGAGCCACTGGGCCTGGCAGTTTGTCACCACCAAAAGCCTCATATCCTGACTCCCCTGCACTATTCATCTCAGAAACACACAGTGTCAAGCCTAATGAAAAAGGGAAAGCCACCAAGAAGGTGTCCACACCTCAGGCTGACAGTTGTCAGGCAGGCCAGCAGCGGCCCGCTGGGGACAGAGCTGGATGAACAGAATCAGTGGGAAGTACCTGGGGAGATGGGCAGTAGGAACTTGGCCTGGGGCCTGGAGTGAGCCCCCCCAGGGGTGACCCCATTGTATATCAAGAAGGAGGTGACCCCATTGTGTATCAGGAAGGAGGACAGGACAGGAACTTTGGGGCCTGAAGGGGACACTTCCAGGGACATGGGGTGGCAAGACAAGCCCAAGGAGAAGTGCCTTCTGACTAGGGCTTCTTTCTGTTACTGAAACACTGACATCTGAGTTCCTGACCCTGCCTTCCCTCTGGTCCCCCTGAGGCCACACTGAGGGGGCAGGACTAGGCGCTTTGAGGGCCACACACCGGCATCAGACACAGGCAGGCCTCAGCCCAAGGCCTGTCTAAAGTTTTCACTGGGCATATAGAGCATTCAAGTTTTTTTGAATTAGTTATACAATTTAAAATTAGGATATTCCACGTAAAGAACTATATTTTTAATTTCTCTTGAAAACATTAAAAAACTTTGTCATTTTGGGATGATTCCCACATGGCAATCAACCACAGCCATGGGATCCTATCTAGGGGGACAGGAGCTCTCCAGCGACCCCGGGCCCAGCACCCCTAACAACTTAACCACGGGTCACCTCCACTGCCATTCACAGGTATCGCCATGGCCAAGGGATTATTCCTGGCAAGGAGCAGTCTCCCTGCTCTGCAGCCTCTCAGTTCTCTTTCTGTCCATCCTCAGCGTTGTGTTGATGCCTCGAGGGCAAGCTGGGGTTTTGTTAACATGAAAATCTAATGGATTATCTTTCAACCTCCCTGTCACAGGTCCTTCTCCTACCCCCTTGTCACCCTGGGGCACTGCTCTCTTCCTTAGCCACCACTGCCATCCACAGGCCTCTCTCTGAAGGCTCCAAGGAGCCCGGGAGCACAAGCTGATTTCCCCGCCACCCCCTTTGTAAACGGCCCAGGCAGGACACTAAGAGCACGGATCATGTCCAACAGTCAGTCCACTGATCCTGAGTGCTCCCTCCCCCCGCCGCGTGTGCCCAGATGTGGCCAAGAGGAGAAAGGGAGCACCGAAGGGTAGCAACCAAGCAAGCCTAAGGCCATGAGAGAGATCAAGCCTAGAGAAGTGCAGAGGACGCTGGGGTCAGTAAGGAAGGCTTCATGTAGGAGGAAGAGACTGAGCAGGGCTGGCAAGGTGGTGCCGGGCCCCAGAGCATCTAGATGCTCCAGACCTCAGCTTCCTCATTGAAAATGAGAACAATGGTGGAGTCTATGATCTTTCCAGCCAGCAGTCAGCCCCGCTGCCACAACTCTCAACGCTTGGTCCTTCCCCCCTTTACTGACTTGCTGGACCTAGTCCAGTGATGGCGAACCTTCTGAGCTCGGCGGGTCAGCATTTTGTAAAACCCTAACTTAACTCTGGTGCCGTGTCACATAGAGACATTTTTTGATATTTGCAACCATAGTAAAACAAAGATTTATATTTTTGATATTTATTTTATATATTTAAATGCCATTTAACAAAGAAAAATCAACCAAAAAAAATGAGTTTGCGTGTCACCTCTGACACGCGTGTCACAGGTTCGCCATCACTGACCTAGTCCTTTCCAGGACCCTTCAGGGCTGGTCCTCTCTGCTCTGTATACCAGTAGTTTTCAGCCTTCAGAACTCAATACAAACCACATGGAAAGGGACCAAGACACACTTTTGTATGGCTGAAAGTGGGCAAGGCATTGTAGGAATCAGTGTGGAGGCCAAGGCCATTTATAAATTGGTGAGGTGGAGGAATGAATCAACAACTTGTTAGCTGCAGGTTGAGAGGCAAAATATTCAGGCAAAGTAGTTTCATAATATTCTTTCTACTTCTCTTTGTCCAAAAGCTTCTCCCATACATCTGCCTGCCTGGGAATGAAAACTAGAGAGTTCTACCAGGCATGGGACAGGCAAATGCAGACACCAAATGGAGGAAAGCTGGGCAGTAGAAAGTGAGCTAATGGTCAGAGTAACCTTCAAGCTGAACCAGAATCAGCAAAGCTGCACCATCATTTAAAAAGCATGTGCACCATGTCAAAACGAATGCTAGCTTCACGGTCAGTCTCTCATCCATGCTGGCCTTTGGGGAGAATGGTGCCCGCCCCAACCACCAGGGAGGAGCAGCTATGGTGACGTGAGAGCAAAGGCAAGGCATCCCTAGCCCATGAGCTATGGAGGGGTTTCTCTTGTTGGGTCTCCCAGATGGCTAGCCCTTTATCATAACAGGAACGAGGGTGGGGTGAAAGGAAAAGTCACCATTTAGTCCTTGGCCAGATCCCTGGGCAGCATTCCCTAAGTGTCTGGGCAGCCCTGAGCACGGGCACAAGCATTTTCACACCGAGAGGCAAGCTTGCAGGTGCCACTTCCCCGCCTCTCTGGGAAGAGGGTCCTGTCACCTCGTTCCTCAACTTGTTGAGGAAGAAAAGTCAAGAAGTGGGCATGAGACCTGGTCCTGCTGACTTTTCACTCTGGGAACCTCCAGCCAGATCCCAGTCGCCCCAGAGGAGGGGTCTGCTTCCTGCTCAGCTGACAGTCTCTGCTCTGGGAGCTGGACAGGAAATGCTGGTGTGACTGGTGCTCAGGCCTCCAAAAGAAATGCAGACTTCACACACCCCTGGGAGGTCAGCAGATTGGAAACCCTGGGTCCTCCGCGCCCACTCTGCAGCCATCTTAGAGGAGCTGGTCTCTGCCTGCCTTCCTCCCGCTGCAGAGTCAAAGGGGCACTTCCTTAAGCCCGATGGGGTAAATGCTCGTTACTCTATGAGCTCATTTGTAACGTAAGGCGCCTACTACAACCCCACTCCCCATGCAAAATTGCCAATTTATGGCAATGCCTTTTGTTTAGAAAACAAGGCTATGCAAACACTACAATTACTGTGCGCAGGGCACCCAGAGCCCTGCATTCATGCACAGGCTCCCAGTGCATTAGTCAAATAGAGTTTTTCTCTTCGCCTTCTTCTCTGGGTACTTTTAAGTTCAGGGACAGAGAACATGTCTTCATTAGAAACATTAACATTCACAGGCTGTAGTAAATTTTGACAGTGAAAAGGTCTCTGTAACCTTTAGTTGTGCAGAAATTTACTTCCCAAGAAAATTACATCTGGCACTGTCTTAATTAATGCTAGCTTTCTTTTCTGAAAATTGTGGGCTTGTCAGTAAAAAAGGCAGAAAAACCTGAATTTAAAAGGCTGGACACAAAAGACGATGAGAAATAAAGCTCTGCGAGATTTCATAATATTGCTCTGTTTTTGTTCTACAGGAAGGAGATGAAACGATCTCATTTGATTTTGCCAAATGCAGCCACATACATGTAATGTAGAATTGATTTGCATTTTCCCTCTTTTGTCTCTGAGTTTTATCATGGAAAGCGTGCTTGGGAAGTATTCTATTTTAAAAGCAATAGGTCAAATAAAATCTACACCTATGAGAGAAAAAAATAACGTATGACTTCATTTTTCAGCCCCTCTCTAACTGCTCGTGTTCGCCGCAGCCAGCAGTGAGGACGGTGCTGTTTCCTCATGTGAATCTGGATAATCTGACATTCTCTTTCCCTGGTGTGAAATGGGTTCTCTGTAAGATGGGAGGACCTGGCTTCATGTTCAAATATTTCTATTTTATGTGGCTCAGACTTCTGTTTTGACAGCAAGATGCTTTTGCTTTTCTTGGGGTTTAGTGATCCCTTTAGGTTCATTTTCCGTTCCCTGGTTTTGTGTTTGGGGGACCCAGTATTACCTTCCCCCTCACGTATACAGTCCCAGGAAGTCCTTTCCAACAACCTGTGCTTTACATCACAGTGACATGCAACAGACTTTTTAAATGTCTTAGTTTTGCTGCATGTGGGAGTCAGTGCCTACCTGGGAGGAGACACAGAGTCACAGAGAAGCTGTCGCAGCCCAGCTCACTGTGCACCCCAATAAGAAGTGATTTGCCCCCGTCACACAGCAGCGCTGAGGCTCACCCCTAAGCCTCGTGGCTCTGTTCCCACCACTGCACAGAACACTCTGGCCAACACCCTGCTCCCTCGGAGTGTGATGCCTACAAGAACAGTGATGGGTCATTGTTCTCGACTTTGACCGCTGTGGAGTCAGGTGATTTGAGGGGCCCCAGCCCATTAAGGGTGAGTCTCCTCCATGGGAGCTCTGCATTTCCAGAGGTTCCAGGACACCCTGAAAGCCAACGTAACACTGGCTTATCTCCCCTCTTACCAGAGAGCAGGCCTCAGGCTTTATCAAGCCTTCTTATTGAACTGGAATTTAATTATGTGGTTTTATTTCCATTATATTTTTTATGGTTATTTCATATTTATGGTAAGTGCTATTAGTTTTCTATTTATGATAATGATATAAAGCTTTCTTTAAAAATTAAATGTGTTTAAATAAAAGTGCATATAAATTAAATGAAAATACTCAGTAAAAGAGAGTACCATAGTCCCAGGTGTGGCCACAATGGTGGCAGGTGAGCACCTGGAATCGAGCTGCCAGAAGTTGCTTCAGAACTTCATGTGAAGTTCTTCTGGCCCAGGATTTTCCTCAAGTTTCTAGGAGCTTTTACACGAAGGCACCATTTTATGGAATTTATGTGTTTATTAGACGATTCATCGGCCCTTCTTCCTCCTCGAATGGTTCCTGGTATCGAGTGCTGGAGGGAGGCCCTCCCTGATGACAGAGCCCTGCTCTCCAGGACAGCCCAGAGGAGGCAGTGTTCTCAGATGGAAGGGTTATTCAAACAGAGCATGTGCTGCACTGACTTCCCAGTGTAACTCAATAAATTATACCATGCTTATAAATAACACGTCGGGCTAATGTTCTCCCCAGACGGCCAGTAAGCCCTGCTCTGGAAGATAAAGCCTCCAGCTCCCCCTGGTCCCCTGTCCAGAGACCATGCTGCTCCTCGAGGGTGAGGAAAACCTCATGGCCACCTGGGGTCTGAGAGGCAAAGCCTTGGTGGATGCAGAGCCGCAGCATCCAGGAGCCCAGAGCCTGCAGAAAATTTTCTCCACAGGTTGTCTCTGGTTCCTTTGCAGACATTGTCACTTCTCGTGGCAATGCAAAGAGCACTGTCCTGCAGGTCCCTGGCCCTTCTGGACTTTGAAGCTTCTGCTCTGACCAGCCACCAGGTGCAGAGAGGGCCCTGGGAATCATGGGCACCCACTGTGGCCCTGCTGGGCTGTGGCTGTGGCTGTGTCTGTGTGCCTTGACCATGCGAGCTCCCCATCTCCTCCCTGAGGACTGCTGACCCAATGCGCTAAAGAACCCAGGCTAGGCCATGCGGCCAGCAGAGGGGCCCTCTGGGTGCTCCTGGGAACTGGGAACTCCTGGAATCCAGGACCTGGAAAGCCCCCTCTAGATGACATGGACTGAAGGCTTCTAACTAGAGATCCAGGCCCTGCAGGGGCTGGTGGCTGAATTTAAAGGGCACTGTGGGCCCACAGCACAGACATGAGTGCATTTCCATTTGCATCACGTTCTCAAAGGGCTGAAGAGAGGGCAGACTTGCTGGGCTCAGATGACAGGGCCCTTTGAGCCTTGCTCCCCATTTCCGACACACACCACTGTCTGCGAAGAGGGCAGTAAGCAGATTCTTCCTGAGGAGTCTGGGGCTCCTGCGTGAGACAGCACCCCAGCACAGGAAGCAGACCTGCCGTCTGGCTCCCATCCGACCCAACATGCCTGCGGGAGGAGGGGACCTGGGACTCCCCCACTCTGCGTGGCTTGGCCTCTGGCTGCCATCCCCCTGCTGCTCTGCCTATCCAGGCTCAACTGCTCTCTCTGACACTGGTCCTGGGGCGGCCCTGTGCCCCCTGCCCTGAGCCATGCCTTCCGGCTGCTCGCACATGGCACACATTATTCCTGCCCTGTGCCAAGCTGCATGGAGGGCCGGAGGGGAACACTTTGTTACCACGTTCTCTGCCTAACAATTGGTAACACATGACACTTGTATTTGGCACAAGATAATGTACAAATAGGTTTTTACAGTGTTTCCTAATGATAATCATGATATTTCATTCTTCTTGCCCTTCTACTAACAATAGCAGCCCAGCATTAAGGATTTTTTTAAAACTGTTCTCTGAGAGTGACATTCAGTTCAGAGAATCTAATGTCAGCAAGAAACCCTATGCACCTGGAAGCCAGGAGAGGCCCCCACTTATTTTTAGGTGAATAAGTAAAGTCACCTTGTTATTTCCGTTCCACAGAAAGGTGTTGGGTGCTCAGCACCTCTGCAATGATTATGGACTCGGGACCGAGGCTGAGTCAATCAAATTGTCCTACTCAGAGGGTGGCGGCTTGATAGACAGAGGGCTGCTCTCATCTCTGTGTGGGGGTCTTAGGGGGAGAGAACACCCCCTTCAAAGGAATGGCTTCTTTCAAAGCGAGCTGTGTCTGCAGCGTGAGGAGCAGCCTGGACCCTCAGTGGAAGAATGAGCTCATTAATAGGTAAAGCAAACCTTTTAAGGTTCCATGTAGACACTGGGTACAAATCTTGTTTTTTGTTTTTGTTTTTTTCTCATGCCAGTGTGTTTGTTTCCGCATTTCCTCCATCATTAGGGAGACTTATCTGTAGGGATAACTACCCAACAAGCAGTGTGTACATCCTGTTATTACCAATGCCATTGCCGGCATGACCAGCGCTATGTGTGAGCTGCTCACCAGAAACTACACAGAAGAAATGGGGGCTGGTTTCCCTCAAAACCAGCCGAGGGAAACACAGCACACCCCGAAACAGGGGGCATGACAGAGGCTCTAAGGAGGAGAGCATTTCTCATCTCTGTCCTCAAATTTCTTAGTTTTAACCAAAGCATAATTGAGCTATTTGGACACATGGGTGTTTTCACTGGTACTCTTTTGGCGAGGCCACACTCTAGGCGAGGTGTCCTTCTGGTCAACAAGAGTTGGGACCGCGGCACATGGCGGCCCCTGAGGCAGCCTGTCTGCAGGGTCATGGCAGTTGGGGGCCGCCACCGTGGCCCACACCGAAGCCTGGGGTCTGACTGTTTGGGGAGCCAAGAGTTTTTGTTGATGAGCGAAATAAAGTCCTCTGAGAGCAGAATCAACCCTTTGCAGCCCCCAGGGCACTGAGCCTGGTGCACACTGACAGGCCCACTGCTCGGCTCTGGGACGGTCGCACAAAGTGAGCGCTGTGTCACAGTTTTGGAGTTTGGGTCTTTATCGGCAGCCCCTGCACTCCTATGATTAATCGCGCATTGGAAATTGACTGCAACGCAGCAGAAGCAAAGTTCTCAGTTACTCTCATATAATAAATTGAAGCTCTATCCCTAGGCAGAATTGTCTTCAAGACTCCAATTTGCCTTGTTAAAAGTGTTGTTTATACAGTAGTTAGCAAAAACACAAGTAATTACGTACAGAATTCACTCTAAGCAATTCTTCATTTCCCCCCATTCTTTATTGGTTTTCCATCTTCATTACCCAATATTTTGGTTGATCTCAGCAGAAACCTGACTGGTAATATGTGGCCAGGACAGGAGGCTTAGTGACTTTGAGATTCGCAGAGAGCAGGTGGTCAAAGGAACAGGGTCAGGCGGGACTCGCAGGCCACCTACGGGGCTGTGTTTTCACAAAAACGAGGCCAGAATGGTTGATGTGTTGTATTTCATCTCATAGAATAATGTTTATCTCTGGAGTAGCTTTCTATCTATGTATTTATTTATTTTTGAGCAGGAGCACAGTTTTGTACATACGTGTGGGGTGGCTGCCACATCTGTTTTGGCTGTTGCAACCAGAGGGACCTTATTTCATAAATTCATCCAAGTAGGGAATACAGCTTCCTGAATGCAAATCATGTTTAAGTGAGTAAACATTTCAGTGGCTGTGTGCCCCAGCACAGGAGGGGAGAGGGGCTGCGGGCAGTGGGTACAGCCCGGCCTCGGAGAGCCTGGTCTGGATCTGGGTGAAGGGGAGACTGACTGGAAGGTTCCAGCTGGGCAGGAAGCAACGGGACGAGAGCAGCACTAAGGGAAAGCCCTCTCGACAAATCCCCTGCTTCCCAGAGGCTCCTGCCCGCTCTCCCCTGAACAGACACCTCATCCATATCTATCAGGAGAGACCTAATTATAGAGCTCGGAGATTTTAATGGCACAGGAAAATTTAAATGCAGTGGAAAATATGAATATTCCTAAGCCAGCAGTCAAAATAGAAAATGATTGGCTTCAGAGTCGATGAATTATCATTTCGGAGCGGGCCCTCGGAGGTGGAGCCTCTCCTTCCCAGGAAGGGCGCACATGCGGCCGGTGTTCAGGAAGCCCACGTCCGTGTTCTGCTGGGAGGGCCCTGCTTCCCCAGGTGCCATGGCCTCAGCAGCCCCTCTTCCTCTAAGCAGATTGCAGGAGACAACAGAGACGATTCTGGGTCCTGGGGTGAGAGGTGCCAGCTCTAAGGAGGCAGCTACTAGTATTGGCCTGCACCCTCCCCTCAAAAGGCTCCTGCCTCTCATGTCCCTGAGCCCCACACATCAAAGCCACATGGTGCTTTACACTGAAGCCTTTCCCAGCAGGCATGGCCCCTGGGTCCTTTGGGGGACTCTCCCGGCCTGGCCCCAGGCACCCCACATATGGGTTCCCTCACTCCCAGGAGTGTTCCTACCTGTGGAGGAGATGAGGATGTGCCCCAGCTGCTGTCCATGCAGCCCTCAAACTGGAGAGTCAGCCCATAAATCCTGTTTTATTTTATGGACAAATAAATGCTGAGGTAAAATATTCCAGAACTGTAGTTGAATACTTGCCATGGCAGCGGTGCTGTAATAACGGTGGTGACATTAATTTACGGCCCTGTGCCGGGAGAAGAAGGGAGAAGGAAGGAGAGGGGCACTAAAAGAGAAAAATGCTCTTCCTCCGGGTGTACTGGATGGGCCTCCCTCGTTTTCAGCCATCATTAGCTGATGAGGCCCTGATGACAGTGTGGACGATTGTGCGGAAACAGTTGACACCAGGACGCCCTAAAGGTAGCCTGTTAATTGAGATGGTGTTCATCCTGTAGTCACTGAACGGAACTGCAGATGGTGAAATCGGGGTTAGAGCCGGGGGCGGGGCAGGGGCTGAGGGCCTGCTTCAGCCCTCCCATGAGACCTGGTAGCCGAACGGTGGCCACTTCAGCTCCATTCTGAGCACAGCTGATGGACCTGTCGGAAGGGGATAAAGTGAGCTTTCCTTTCACCCCAGGAGTGCTCTCTTGCTGCCACTGAGTAGCGGCCATCAGGAGCGTCCCTATATTCCTGGGCTTTGAAGACTGTGCCAAGTCTGTCTGGAGGGGGTCATTCCAGAGGGCGTCCACACCAGTGGAGAGCAGGACCCAGGTTTCTCAGGCAGCCAGTCTTTCTGGGTCCTGAGGGGAGTTGCATCAGCATTGGTGACCGCATCCTGTCCACACAGAGGTCCCCGCCTGGGCAGAGTGATGGCCGCTAAGCCCCAGGGCAGAGGCTGTTTATGTTCATAAGCTCCACTGGCAGTGGTCTTGACCATGTCTAGTTGGCAGGAAGGACAGTTCCAGCTATGTGACCTCTGCTTAAATGTTTTAGAGACCCACACACATGGTCCACAGGGTGGAAAACTGCCTGTAGCAGGTGTAAGGAAAGGGGTGGAACCTGACATTTTTTGAGTGTTTCGTAAGGGCCACAGACTTTCCAAGGCACTTGACATCTACTATGATCACATTTAATCACCTTATACCTTATTTAACTCCATTTAACTCAGTGGAAACTGAAGCTCAGAGACCTGAGTACCCAGTGCCCACAGCCTGTGGGAGATGGTGGCCTCTGTTCACTCGTTGGAAATGGAACTAAGGATAAGAGACCGAGCTCTGGGCTCAGCATTTGTTAGCAACTCTCAGTGCTGTAATTGTTGTGCGTGTTAAGGAGCTGTCAGCTGTCTTTCTTCAAGCTCAGGTCCCAAGGAGCAGGAGGGAACATGGCTTCTCCCCATCACGTGAAGAGAAAGCACTTTCTCCTTCACTCACCCCCACCCGCCGTGCCTGTCATGTCTGGACAACCAGACAGATGCTCAGGGCTGACGGGTGACAAATCCACTCACAAGATGCAGCTTGCTAAGTGGCAGTGGCCTTTTATTCCCTGACATCTTTCCAGACCCTTGAAGGGATTAGAACTGGATTAGCCTGAGATGAGCCCAGCTCTGCTGTTATCACCTGTTTATAGGATAATGACATTATCTGGTTTGGCCCATAAGGGCCTCCTCACATAGGAGCTTTGTTCTCTTTGATCTTGAGAGTTGCCGGCAACATATCACAAATCTAAACAAACCCACTGAAGCCTCAAGATAAGTGGTCACAACATCCTGCAAGAACAAACGAGATTTCGTCTCCCCTTCCTGCTCAAGGCCAGCAGTGATTTTAGAATTGTGTACTCTGACTTTGAACCTGAGATTCACCTTGCTGTCTTCAGCAGCAGCTTCCCATTTCTCCTTTCACACATGCACAGTGCTTTAAAGTTTGGACAGGTTTTTGCCACTTGGTAACTCGGCTGGTTGAAACAACAGTTTGTGAGTTGGACCGGGGTGTTTAGTGCCCATTACATGGGCAAGGACACCAAGCACAGGCTCAGGAAAGCCAGGCACTCGCTGGGTCACACAACGTTTTCACGACCAGAGCTGAGATGAAACGCAGCTCATCTGGAAGAGCCCATGGTGGCTGCATGGCCTGGAGCCCTCTGCCCAATGGCTTTCCTTAAAGCCCATCTCCAATATGCTTCACAGCAAACATCTGTTTAGTTGAGACAGGTGCCAGGAGGTCCTTGGCCGAAGTCCACTTCCTAAGTCCCAAAGCTCCCCTACCCTCCACCGTGCTTTTATGTTTAATCATCTTATTGAGGTACAATTCATGGGCAGTATGACTTGTTCTAAGTGTGCGCCATCTGTTGAATTTTGGAAAATGTACATAGTTGTGCATGCACCACCACAATTTCCATCACCCCCCAATTCCTTTATATCCCAGCTTTCTGTCTCCTTACCCCTCCTGTCACCCCTGGCACTCGCTGCTCTTTCTGTCACTCTACTGTCGCCTTTTCTAGAATTTCATGTACAACGAATCACACTATGTACTCTTTTATACCTGACTTCTTTCCTCAACATAAAGCTTCCAGATTTAGCCATGCTGTTTCGTGTTTGTTATTTTTTATGACAGAGTGGCATTCCACCGTGTGGATGTGTCACAGGTTTGTTTGTTTTTTATACCCAGTTGTGGACATTTAAGTAGTTTCCAGTGTGAGGCCATTATGAATAAAGCCACTATGAGCATTTAGGTACAAGTCTTTGTTTTATCTTGTGTTTTAATGGATCTTGAGTAAATACCTAGGAGTGGGCTTGCTGGGTCATATGGAAAATGTATGTTAACTTAGAATAAACTGCCTGTTTTCCAAATGAGTTCCAGCTGCTCCACATCCTCACTGACATTTGGTTCTGTCGGGCTCTCTGATTTCACCATTCTGTGCGTGCACAGTAGTAATTCACTGTGGAACACTGGGTTTCCCTGAAGACTGACGATGTCTATCTTCCCATGTGCAATATATATATATATATATATATATATATCACAGCCAGGTAACTTTTCCTTGATGGGTCTTCAACAAATCTTTTGCCCAGTTTTCAATTGGGCTGCTTATCTTCTGCTATTTGACTTGTACCTTCTTAAATATTCTGAATACAAGTCGTTTTCCAGACATATTTAACAAGTATTTTCTCCTAGTTTAGGGCTTTTTTTTTTCATTTTCTTAACTGAGCCTTTCAAGGCATAAAAGGTCTAAATTTGGGTAAGTCCGGTTGTTTTTTTCCCCTTAGATAGTTTCTGTGTCTTATCCGAGAAATCTTTACCTAACCCAAGGTCACAGATATTTCCTTCTTGATTTTCTTCTAGAAGTGTGAGTTTTGTGTATAGTGTGAGGTCAGGGATGAGGTGTGTGTTTTCCATATGGATATATTGATTTACTGTAAAGATTCCTTTCCCCATTGAACAACTTTGGTACCTTTGTCAAAACTCAATTGACTATATATGCATGGTTCCATTTCTGAACATTCTATCCTATTCCTTGATCCATATGTTTCCACCAAGGCTGTAATGTCTTGATTTCTGTCTTAAGATGTAGTAGTTTAAGTTCTCCAATTTGAGTCTTCTTTTCAAATTATTTTTTACTTTAATAAGGCTTTTGCATTTGCCCATGCATTTTAGACGCAGCTTGTTAATTTTTACATTAAGTTTTCAGGGATTTTTATTAGAATTCTAGTGACTCTATAGGTCAATTTGAAGTAAACTGACACATTAATAATATTAAGTTTTATAGTCCTTAAACATGGCACATCCCTCAATTTCTACATGTCTTTCCTACTTTATCTCAGAAATAATTTGCAGTGTTCAGTGTATAGGTTTTGCACACAGTTCATTTTATGCCTCACTTATATTGTTGATACACTTATTATAAATATTTTTAAATTTTTACTTTATTAATATTTTTACTATTTTTATATATGGACCTTATTACCTGCTACATGGCTAAACTTATTTATTAATTCTATCTTATTTTGTGGATTCCTTAAATTTCCTTTATAGATCATATTATCTACCTGCCTTTTATTTCTTTTTCTTGACTTACTATACTAGATGGGGCCTGTAGTACAAATCTGAATTTTGCTAGATTTGATTTGCTAAAATTTTGTTAAGGATGCTTGCATGCATATTCATGTGGTATACTGATGTATAGTTCTCTTTTATGGTAATGTCTTTGTCTGGCTTTGATATCAGGTTCATGCTGGCCACAAAAAATGAGTGGGACATGTTTCTCCTTCTGGATTTTCTCAAGTGTTTGTGCAGAATTTATATTGCTTAGTCCACAAATGGGTGGTAAAATTCATCATTGAAATCACCTGGGCCTGAGGTTTTCTTTGTCAGAAGTTTTTAAATTATGAATTCAATTACTTTAATAGATATAGAGCTATTCAGGTTATCTATTTCTTCTTGAGTGAGCTTTGGTGGTTTGTATTGTTGAAGGAATTTGTCAATTTCACTTAAGTTGTTGAATTTATGAAACAAAATTATTCATATATCCCCTTATTTTTTTTAATATCTGTAGAACATGTCCCTTCTCTAACTCCTGAAATTGGTAATTTAGTGTATTTCTTTATTTATTGATTGATCAATCTGTCTAGAGCTTTATTAATTTTATTGATTCTTTAAAGGTATAGATTTGTCTATCAATTTCCTTGATTGTCTGTCTGTAGCAATTTTGTTAATGTCTAATCTTTATTATTCCATTTCTTACTGCTTACTTTGGGTTTCAGTTGCTCTTCTTTTTCTAATTTCTTCAAGTGAAGAGTAAATCATTGCTTTTTGGACTTCTTTTCAAATACAAGTATTTTGTGCCATAAATTTCCCTTAATTATTGTGTTAACTGTAACCCACATATTTGATATGCAGTCATCCCCCCTTATCCACAGGGGATAATGTTCCAGGAAGCCCAGTGTATACCTGAAACTGTGGATAGTACCTAAACATGTGTATGTGTGTGTGTGTGTGTGTGTGTGTGTGTGTGTGTGTGTGTGTGTGTTTTCCTATAGATAATATTTTCAGGCCATAACGTTTTCTTGTTCCTCTTGTGATTTTTTTCTTGACCCACTGGTTTTATAGATACATGTTGTTTAATTTGCAAATGATTGTAGATTTTCCAGCTATCTTTCTGTTATTAATTTCTAGTTTAGTTTCATTGTGGTCAGAGAGCATACTCCTTATCATTTCAATTCTTTTTTTTTCCAGTCAGACTTGTTTATGAGCCAGAGTTCTGAGGATGCTTCCTCATGTGATGTGGTGACCATGGTGCTAACCTTACAGGGTCCATAGTAAGGTTAAGGAACAGATAGCAGTGGTCATAAGTCTGAACCCAAGTCGCCCACTCAGGTACCTGGAGACTGGCTTTCAGCACAAAGACAGTGGAGGAAAGTGCCAGGGTCACAGCTGTTGACAGATGAGACCCCACCTGTGTTTGCAAAACACAATCCAGTTTCTTACAAGAGCAAATGTATTCAAAGGCTTATGCTTTATCTTGAAAAAATTGTGTTTTCCATTTTACTATATAATATGCCTACGTCTGTTTTAAGTAAACTGAAACATGGAATCAACATATCCATCCAGGAAGATACGCGAGGTTGTCCTGAGGCTTTTCATGTCCTCCCAGTGGGCTTGGCAGTCTGAGAACGGCAGGACTCTCTCAATATTATTGTTTATCAGACCTTTGCTCCTTTTCTGAATTTTCCAAGTTATTAATTTATGGCCACTTTTTAGAATCAGAAATTAAATGCTCTATTTTCAAATGCTGTTAATTTGGGTAAGTTGGTTTGGCCCTTGGGGCACAGGCCCTTTGGGCTTGCCCACAGGGTTTATGCGGAGAAGGGGCTGGCCCCACGCCCACACATGGCCTGGCTGACAGGCATTCCACCCTTGGGTTGTACAGCATTGCCCTCGGAAACTTCCTTGGGTGATGGCTTCTGAAGGGTTCCGGAGAGTTCAGACGCAAATCGATGGCATGCATTATAAGAGAACGTGAGCTAACAAAGGTGCTGGTGGGTCATGCATCTTAAAACAGCTTCTTGGGGACTTTAATTGTCAGGATGTTCAGGGGAAGAATATGCCTTACGGGGCATTTTCCAGAATAGAATAGTCTATATATTAAAAGGCAGCAAATGATTCATAACTGGTTGGCGGCTGGGCCTATGGGCCCATGTTTCCCATGTGGATTTTTTCTCTGCATTGCAAACTCTTACATTAAATTGTGATAAATGAAGAGTGGGGGCTCCTCATACAAATCAATGACTCTAGTGTGTGTGTCATTAGCCTGAGAGATGCAGGCAGCGGTCAGTCCCATAAATCATGTGATGATCTGCTGTCTGCAACACGATGCGAGCAAGCAGGCGCATTAGGGAGGTTAAGGAACGAAATTAATCTGTGCATTTTCCTCTCCCCCTTCCGCCTTCCCCATCACCTGGTCATACAGAAAGAATTAAAATCACATGATCCGAACTAAACCAGCTCCAGAACAGTAAATTGGTTAAGTTTGACTTCACCTTTCAACTTTGAGTTAATTATGTATTAGGGGATTAATTTATTCACAGGCGCTGGGAAGGCAACCGGAGAACAGGGGAAACCTGCCAGGGCCTCTGATCCAGGTGCCAAGGTTATTAATTGCTCTGGCTATGCCATGGGCGATACCTGGGCAGACGGTGGGGCAGGGGTTGTGCATTGTCCATGTGTGTGTTTGGTTCTGTCCTGCAGAGAGTCAGCCAGCACAAGGGGGTTCAGAGGCGGCCCAGAATGCGTGATTGCTCCCAGAAGCCCAGACTGAAAGCAGTCTTTACATGAAGCAGGTGCTGAGATCGCACCCCAGATGGGAGCTGATGCCTCTCAAAGAGCCACTAGCCTAGGTGTGAACACCTCCAATATGCAGAAGCTGTCCAGTGCACAAATCTGATGGGACAACACAAGGGTCCCCACACCCATATACACATTCTCTTCAAACACCTAAGCACAGTGACTATATTCTTCCCAAAGGGCCCCCAGAGTGCCTCCTGGGCAGCAGCATTTCCAGGCCTCTCACCACTGAAGCCTTCTGTGAAGTGACTCTCAGTCCCTTTTCTATGGTGCAAGCTCAGCCAGATGAGAGCATCCATCACTGGAGCAGTTGTCGGTAGGGCTACTGGGCAGAGAGGCAGGGAGGTGGGTGGTGAGCCACCTAATGATGGCCATGGGAGTGGGGCAGGAGATGGGCTCCCATCTGTGTGAGGTCATGACACAGCCTCACGAAGAGTCCATTGCCTGCATGCAGCAAGGAGAGGAATTCTTAGGAACATTGTGGTTTGGAGTTAAAAACTCACAATGCCCAACACAGATGGCAGCGTTAATGTTCTGTGTGTGTACAGGAGTCACAGCTTCTGGAGTGCATTCTCATGTTTCTGTATATTGTCTACTCTTCCCAATGGCCAATGAGCTGGGGCCACAGACTCCCATTCAACTCCTTAGGAAACCGAGACTCAGAAAATCGGAAGGACTTACGCAAGCTTAGGTGGCTGGGAAGTGGCTCCGCTGCCACGACAGCCAATTAATTGCTCAGTGCAGAAATGATGGGGCCATGTAGGTCTTCCCTTGAGTTCTTACTGCTCAAACCTACAGTGGTGGGTCTTCCAGGTCAAGCATCCTCACTCATTTCTGGAGGCCCAACATAGTTCAAGAAAGAAGTTGAACAAACGTCTAGAAATTAAGAGGTTCCATATCAAGAAGGGATTGCAGTTTCTCTTGAAAACTCAGAAAATCTGGTCCCTGGGTGGATGTGCCACGGCAGTAGTGTGGGGGTGGAGATGAGCAGTGGCTCCTGGTCAGGGGTGGGAAATCCCAAGAGTTGCATGAGACTTATCCTGCTCAGTAGGCCACATGGAGATAGAGACCCATCTTGCTGCTCAATGGCCCACTGACCCACTGCTGACTGTGCCATGTAGGCCTCTCCCCAGAGCCTGGTCACAGAGACATTTTTGAGGTCTAGCACTCCCACATGTGTGAGTTGAATGTGGCTGCCTGGCAGTTTAGGAGGGAAGTGCCATTGTGTCCTTACTCCCCTCTTGATGGGCATTTACACCACTTCTGATTTTTCACTGTCACCAGCGATGAAGCTCCAACAACTGTGTGCATTCCTCTAGGCTCAGTAATGAGGCTTTTTACAGAGTTCATTTGTCCTCTGAATGTGTCCTGACTCCCTCCCTCTAGGCCAGTGGTTCTCAACCTTCCTAATGCTGTGACCTTTTAATACAGTTCCTCATGTTGTGGTGACCCCAACCATAAAATCATTTTTGTTGCTACTTCATAACTGTAATTTTGCTACTGTTATGAATTGTAATGTAAAATCTGATATGCAGGATGTATTTTCATTGTTACAAATTGAACATAATTAAAGCAAAGTGATTAATCACAGAAACAATATGTAATTATATATGTGTTTTCTGATGGTCTTAGGCGACCCCTGTGAAAGGGTCGTTCGACCCCATAGGGGTCGCACCCACAGGTTGAGAACCACTGCTCTAGGGGGACCAAGGCCTGGGGCACCTGCAGGGACTATGTGAGAAGGTGCCTGGCACAGCTCCCAGTCCATCCTGGGGTATTTTTCCTGGATTGTGAGGTCGAATTTCCCTCAGTTCCCCATGGAGGTTGGCACAGGTGGGACATGTGACCTGATTCCAGCTGCCTGTCCCCATGTGCCAACCCCAGGGAGCCCAGCCTGTGACCTGCACATCCCAGGCCCATTAAACCTCTCACTTTGTATTTCTTAATTCCTTTAAGAAATCCCAAACCTGTCTCCTTGGATAGAAATAAAATAAATGTAATATCTATTGCTATTGCTTAAACACAAATGATAGTATTTTTTATTAAATACTCTGTTGTCAAATTCTTGACAATCCTCATAATAGATAAAATAGCAACTAAAACTAGTTATTTTGTGTTACCTTAGAGGCTTGCAATGTAGTTCGTAGTGTATTTACTTGTTATGTTCTGCTTGTCACATTTCATTATAAGCACGTGAATTATTCTCCCTCTTAAATTAAAATGCACTCCTATCCCCCAGCTGCCCTTGAGGCTTCATAAAAGGTGAAGGTCTGCAGATGAAGGAGCTGAGAGACTGACCCACCTGGTGACCAGGCCTGCAGCCCTGCCCAGGCGCGGGCTGCCCAGGCGCGGGCTGCCCAGGCACAGGCTCAGAGACACCTGGCTATGGGGAAGGGCTGGCAGCCCGGTGGGCTTGATGCTCTACTCTTCTCTGTGCACTCTCTCTGGGCATCCTCACAGCGGCCTCTCTAGGCCAGCAGGATGGATGGACTACACCGATGTTGCAGATAGAAAATGACCCAGAGAGAAGGGGCTTTCCGGTGGAGGTCAAGGTGGGGCTCAATGCACCTCCCTCCTGACTCCGAACCCCCTGGCCCCCTCCCCATGCCGCTGTACACCAAGCAGGGTAATGCCTACTTCCACCCCAATAGAGCTTCTGGGAGGGAGTGCCACTGTCCCTCTCAGTGTCTGCGAGGCTGCGGTGCGCAGAGGATTGAGACCTTGCTATGCCTGTGTAAGCACAGGAGCCAGGGTTCGAGCTGGCCCTGTGTGACTTCAGAGCCCAGTTCAGAAGCAATAAAGCAGTGGTTCTCAACCTTCTGGCCCTTTAAATACAGTTCCTCATGTTGTGACCCAACCATAAAATTATTTTCGTTGCTACTTCATAACTGTAATGTTGCTACTGTTATGAATCGTAATGTAAATATCTGAAATGCAGGATGGTCTTAGGCGACCCCTGTGAAAGGGTCGTTCAACCGCCAAAGGGGTCGTGACCCACAGGTTGAGAACCGCTGCAATAAAGGGAAACATCTTACACTCCTTAGCATCACCATCCCTTTGAGAGGATGCCCATTTCCCATACAAACAATTTCACAGGTTCTCTAGACTCCCTGTGTTCAGGTCAGAAAGTGCTCCAATGAGAGGTGACAAGATTACCTGCTTTTGTTGTCGACCTCATCTAACCAGGGAAAGCTGACCAAATGCTGCAGCCCCACCCCTCCTTTACCAGAATTTGAAATGGGCTCCAGGGGAACTTGAGGGAGAGGTTTTTTTCAGGGCTAGGACAGGACCTGGTTTTCTCTGGGTCCACAGGGGCTTGGTAGGGCAATGAGTCTGCACACCCCCTCAGATACTCCTGCTCTCCAAGCTGCTCCCTTCCCTTCATCATGGCACGGAAAGCCATCGGGTCATGTGCAGTCTTCTTGGCACATCACTGGCAGAACTCTAGGGAGGCTTAGTTTTCTCTCCTGTACAATGGGAGAACCTTAGGCACTGCTACACAAATGAAACAAAGGACTTCACATGTTTGTATTTCTCCTCTACACACATGGATGGTTAGCCCGTAGTTCCTGGTCTGACCTGTTCCTGCTCTTTAATGTTACGGAGAACACATTCAGTATACCTGCTATCTTCATGTATCTTTCCGCACCGGTCACTCCATCATCTGAAAGCTTTGTAGCAACATAGCACCTTTCATCTGAGGCTGCATCCCTAATACAAACACTTCCCAGAGCTGCAGTGATAACTCTCAACCAAGCAGGGAGAGCTGATAAGGCCACAGTCACACCAGAAAATTATTCCTCCTAATTGCAGCAGCTGCCTCACTGTGGAGCCGAATCAAAGCCCTAGGAAACATCTGCAGGTACCTCTGGAGGGGGAGATAGCAGAAAAGCTGCCTCACAAGTCTTTGGATGGAAAAGAGGAAGCCAGATAAGAAGAATGTGGTCTTCATACATGGGCTTTACTGGGGTCCCCAAATCGCTACCCAGCCTGCCATGATGGGATTGTCTTCTTTATTGGCCAATGGACATGAGTACAAGCGTGGGTGTGAACAGAAAGTTGGGGCCAAGGGAAGAGAGGAGCTGACTGGCCTTTGGGGGACAGACTGCAAACCCTGCTTCTGCCTTGCCCATTGGGTAACCTGCTAGTTTAGGTTTTGTTTGTCTGTTTGCTTTGGAAGCTTTCCTTGCCACCCTCCTCAAATCTCCTACAACCCTTCAGTGGTGATTAAAGTTCATCAGAGATTAAAATAGTTAGGAATGCTCATGGCAAAAGGGAGATGAGCAGTAAGGAAGTGAGGAGAAGGGAAGACAAGGTGGACAGAAGAACACAGGGAGAATGCAAAGGTGGGTGAGGAGGAAGAGCAGGAGAAGGCAGGAACAAGGGACCAGAGAGGCTATCCGTCAAGTTCTCACAAACACTAGAGGACTCTGGGAAGCATGGGGGAGGCAGTGTGTCTGATTACAGACAATGGAGTGGAGTGCTTAGCAAATGTTCTGGGTCAGGGGCCCAAATCACACCTTTCACCCTCTCTCTACTCTTACCCATCCCACTGCCAGGTTTCCGGGCTGATAAGGCATGACTGGCTTCCCCAAAGCCAGAATCCCCATAGCATTTTGGTCAAGTGTCTTTGCCATCCTCCTAGGTTTCTCCTGGATCTTCTCTTTCAATCCCATTTCTGTCTCCCACATCCTTGTCTTTAGTTAGAATCATCTTGCTGTCCTCTCAAATGACAGCTGGTTGGCTGCTCCCCAATACCCTTGGGGCTCCCCGATTCATGCTGTCCTTCCCTAGGAACCCTAGTCACCTGGCAAGGTATCCCTCCCAGGGTAAGGGCTTCTCAGAGCCCTATGGGGCTTATATAAAACCTGCCCACAGTGCAGGTGACCTCTTCTCCCAAGGCCAGCACAGTGCTTCCTGGGGACATGGCATTCTCTTGGAGAATATCATGATGTAGGTGAAGGGCACTACGAGAATCAATACATTATAAATCTGTTAGACAGCACTTGGGGAGGTAAATGCACGTGTGTTATTCACTCAGCAAACCCTCCTGAAAAATAATACTCAATATCTCCCTGTGCTGACATATTCAACTCAAGTGATAATGGGTCAGGACTGAGCAAAGCATCAAGTGAATTACCTTTTAGCCGTCCCTTCAAGTTCAGGGTTGCAGTCACCAACAAAATCAATGTGGACGGGTTCTTGTTGTCTCAGGCAACACCTACAGTGACTCCTAATGAAATCAACTACTGAAGCCTTTTAATCAGAGCACCTGCCTGAAAGGAGAGCACCATCAGGAGGAAGTGAGGCCCGAGGGACCTGTTCCCCTCCCTGGGCAATGCATGAGTGATTCCTTAATTGTAGTAATGATGCATTTACCCTGGACCCAGACGTGCGGGCAGCAGGAGGCAGCAACTCTCCCAGGCACAGAGCTGGCGTGACCTCAGCTGGGGCTGCACAGGTCTCTGAGCAGCACTGCATCACAGGGGCCATGGCAGTGCCTCCAGGTTAGAGGCCTGTTCTACTCCCAGACATGTGATAAATCTCTATGGAAAGAAAGCTGTGCAATAAAGGGGGCCGTGCTCTACATCTGACCTCCAGGTTCAGTGCTGCAAACGTGGGACCTGGCTGGAAATGCAACCGCTGATGGCCTTGTGCCCATCCCCCCTTGCTCATCCTTCCTCCCCTACCTCCTTCCTTTTAAAAAGTTAAATAACATCACTTTAAATATATTCAAATATTGGGAAACTCAAGGAAATTCAGAAACATCAACACTGATCTAGGAGCTCTCTGCAAAGACTTCCTTCTGTGTCCACTTGTCTACTCTGGGACACATCTGTGGCCTGCCACTCTCGCATTCATTCCTCCTTCTTGGTGAAATGCATCCTACTCGTACTCTGTGTCTGAATGCACTCATCGGTGAGCTCTGTGACGGGCCTAGGAGCCCTGCCTAAACCAGTCAGTGCAGCCTGTTTCCTAGCAAGCTCACCCTGCCATCCAGGGCTCAGGACTTGTGGGTTAACTCATGGAGAAAGGCCTGCTTCTCCATTTTTAATCAAACTTGGACCTACAGGATGCTTGTTCATCGCCAGAGGGAAAGTCTGTCTGAAAAGTAACCCACACAAAGGAGGCTGGGCCAAAGGCTACAGCATGACTCCAAGCCCATGGTCACTATCTGAGGCTCTGTTTCCAGCCACCACACCCACCCCTCAAGCAAGAGAGCAAGAGCTTTTTAGACTCTTCAGTTTGTGACCAAGAAGTTCCCTGTTCACTTTAGCCACTTAAGTTTGGTTTTTCCCCACCCGCCGTTTCTCTTTCATTCTTTCTTTCTGTCTGTCACAGATTTCCCCTACCCACAAGGAAATAAATCATGAACATTGGGAAATACAGCTTCTATTTGGGGAGAAAGCCCTTCTGGGGAATTCACATAATTGAACCAATGCATATGACAAATCAGGTAATGAGCCGATCAAGACAATATTTTGAAAGAAGCTAACGTCAAACCGGTAACATCTATGTGGAGGTTGCCTTCCTATGTAAGTACTCAGGCCCCAGTAAACCCCACCCCGGGTCCTCTAGTTTGGGGCCAATGCCAACAGGAATATTCAGTGCCATCAAGGCACAGGCACAAAGTAGAGTTCCGCATGAGCTCTGAGCAGGAAGCTGGTAGGGCACCCACTGCCCTTTGTCTTCCACAGCGATGGTTGTTGACATGACCAAACAGAGGTATTATTAGCAGATTAGGCCTGAGAGGCTGGACTCGTGCAGAAAGAGGGCAACCAGAGTGCTGGGCCTTGCTCCACTCCCAATTACTCCACAAAAGCCTAAACCACCAGGTCAGGGATAAAGTGAATAAATGTTTCTAAATTCTTATTTTAAACACACTTAAGCTTTAAGCTATTTAACTGGGGCTTTAAAAGCATGTGAGCTTCCTGGAGCCCAGCTACCTGCCTCGTTCTCTTGCTCTTATTTTTGCTTTTATCCTTTTAGTCTTGAAGAAGCCTAATTAGAAGCTTGAACAGGGCTCTCTCTCCCTGCCCTTAAATCAGTAATTGGCTTCAGTGCAGAGACTGTCAGGAAATTAACACATCACAACATGACAGCTGTTAATTTTTTCTCCTTATTTGTCATATGAATCACCGCTGATTTGCCGGAGTGCATAACAAATTAGTGGGCTGTAATCAACGGCCTCTCTTCTGTGAGCTGCACCTTCCTTTTTTTCCCTCCCCCCCCTTTTCCTCTCTCCCTCTAAAGTCCATTACTCCACTGCTCAGCAGAGAGGACCATTCCTAGGTGTGTCATTGTCAATAAATCAGAATAAGCAAATGCTAAAAGCGCAAGGAGCTCTTTAAACTTTGATGAAGGCTTTTAGTTACATTTTTAAACTTACACTCATAACTGGAATCTTTTCTTTTTTAAATTGTCACTCCCTGGGAATGATAGACTGCCAAGTGTGCAGCCACTTCCTCATCTATGCCGGGGAAGGTGGGACGCCCAGCGTCATTTGCACAAGACTGGCTGACGAAGGAGGAGGAGGAGGTGACATTAGGGAAGGTATGGGGGTATTAGATTCTCATGGGGTCAGACAAGAGGTCCTACTTTCTGAGTGAGGGATTTGGGGGAGTGAGGTGAATGGGAGGAAGGAGAGGTAAGCAGGCAAGGCAGGAGGAAGAGAAATAGACTCTGGAACCTCATTGTCCCAGCTTTTCTAACTTGTCTCATTATCCACTATGTATCTGGAAAGGGGTGCAAGCCTTTATTAAATGCCATTGTAGTGGCACCTGGTCGTCAACCTAATACTTTGGCTTCCAGAAGGAAGGGCATAGAGCAAGGGTAATGTCAATGAGGGGGCTTCACAAAGTGGGTCTGTTCCAGACTCTGGGACGTGGCAAACAAATCTGTGTTCTCTGCATCTGCACTGTAGATGCAGAAGGGAGAAGGAGCGCCTTCCTTCTCAGCCTGGACCTTGCGGGAGGGACGGATCCTCGTCTTTCCAACCTGAGTCCATAGGGCATTAGTGGGAGCTTCTCGTGGGGGTGCAGCCTCTCAGGGCTGTGAGCATGTTCTCTTGGATATTGGAGACTGACATTGAACTGAAGGTGGAAGGGTTTCAGAAATAAATTTCTCCTCTCCTTTCTTCTCTCTTCCTTCCTTCCACCCACCCACCCACCCACCCACATGTTCTGCATGAAGCAGCAGGCTAGGAGCCCAGCCTGTGAACAAGTGGGACAAAGGGAGAGTAGAGGACGGGTCTATCTCAAGATATGACACAGGGAGGAAAATCTCAGCCCTACATAAGTAAAGTGATTAGATCTGCATCCCTCCTGCTCCCCCAGGATGCCACCTTGGGTAGAATGTGGAGGAAGGTGGGAGGCCCTTGCTCCCACAGCATCACCATCAGCAAATGAGCTGTACTGTCTGCCATATTGGCTTTAACCATTCTTTCCCCAGGAATTACCCTGGTGACCTGCTTGTGCTGAGTTCTAATTCGGCCACTTGAACGTTGGATTTAGGCCCTGGCTGGGTGGCTCAGTTGGTTGGACCACTGTCCCCTACACCAAAAAGGTTGCAGGTCCAATTTCCATTCAGGGCACATATCTAGGTTGTGGGTTTGATCTAGGTCAGGGCACGAATGGGAGGCAACTAATGAATGTTTCTCTCACATTAATGTTTCTCTCTCTCTCTCTCTTTCTCTCTCTCTCTCTCTCTCTCTCTCTCTCTCTCTCTACTCCCCTCCCTCCCTCCTGTCCTCTCTCTCTAAAAATCAGTAAGAACATATCCTTGGGTGAGAATTAAGACCAAAAAAGAAGAAAGGAAAATTGGATTAGTTTAGTTTATCAAACACTTTGCCAGGAGTATTGTGCACTAGACTCCAGGAATTCAATAAATCAGGGTCCATGCTCTTGGCACATGCATACTACTTAGAAAAACAAGAAGCCCTGTGGCAATCTAAAAACAGTTTTTTTAAATTACAACATCTGGGAATTGGAATCTGTATGCCTTTGGCTGTTCTTTCCCTTTCCTGAGAGTGAGATGCTCCAGGGGTGTACCGGTTAATAATGCGGATTGTAATCAAAGAAAACACGATAATTTCAAGAGAAACGTCAAAAGTGCTTTATTCAAAGTAATGTCCATCGCTAGCTACACATTTCCCCATCTTTCAGGTAATTTGTAGAGACCGTCCCAATAGAACTTTTCTTGTTTTGAGGCAAACCATTCAGAGACCCAATTTTCTACTTCTTCGTACATGTTGAAGTGCTGCTCAGAAAGTGCGTGCGCCATCAATCAGAACGAGTGGTCATCTGAAGGAGCAAGGTCTGGTGAATAGGGCAGGTGGGTTAATACTTTCCAGGCAAGATCTTCTAACGTGTCTTTAACTGGTTTTGAAGTGTGTGATGGTGTGTCATCATGAAGCAAAATTATTTTGCCATGTCTTCTGGCCTATTCTGGTCAAATTATGATCAAAGCGTGGTTCACATTGATTATTTGTTGTTGGTAGCGATCAGTATTAACAGTTTCACCTGGTTTTAGAAGCTCATAATACACCACACCTTCCTGATCCCACCAAATGCAGAGCATTGTCTTCTTTCCGAAGCGGTTTGGCCTTGCAGTCGATGTTGATGGTTGACCTGGGTCAACCCATGATTTTGTGCATTTGGGATTCTCAACATAAATCCACTTTTCATCCCCAGTCACAATTCGATGCAAAAAAGACTTTCTTTCATGCCGTGAAGCAACATTTTACTGATGACTTTTCGGTTTTCCATTTGTCTTTCTTTCAGTGGATGTGGCACCCATTTTCCTTCCTTTAAAATCTTTCCCATTGCTTGTAAACGATCAGAAATTGTTTGCTGAGCAACATTTAATCTTTCTGCAAGTTGTTTTTGAGTTTGACATGCATCTTCATCCAATAATGCTTGTCATTGTTGGTCTTCAGAACTTTTTCAGTTGACCTGGACGCTCTTTGTCTTTCACATGGAAATCATCACTTTTAAAGCATTTAAACCAGCGTTCACAAGCATCTTGAGATGGAGCATGTTCACCATAAGCTTCCCAAAGAATATGATAACTTTCAGCAGCACTTTTCTTCACAATAAAGTAATGAATTAAAACTTCCCACAAATGCTCTTTTTTTGGCAAGAAATTCAGCATTTTTAAGTGTAAAAATATCTATGATGTTAATACCTTCAGAAAATTTGACGTATGAAATTTTGAAGCTTGTTGTCAATACAACAAAATAGCATACATATCAAAACGCATATATATCAACGTATGTGTAACTCCATTAATTGAAAAAAATCCGCATTATTAACCAGTACACCTGGTAAGAGACTCAGACCTGCCATCTGAACACCAGCCATTTGATTGGATAGAGCCATGAGGTCTTGCTGAGTGAAAGTCATTGGAATCGTTTGGAAATAAAACAATTGTCCCTTTTTCCTTTTACTACTGAGAATTTATAGTCATTGGGTATGTTTAAATAAAATTCAATATGCTCCATCTTATAAAAATCTCTACTGATAAAGTTTCTCTTTAATGTCATTTTATGAGCTTGAAGGAATGGTTTTTAAGCAAAATACCAATTTTACAATTACTCTGTCAAATCCTAACTTAAGGGGGAAAGTCATTTATCCATTATATTATGTGGAATGAGTTTCCTAGCTGAGGCTTGGATTAACAGTAGCCAAGTTCAAGCTTCACAGACACAGCCAACGGGGGAGTTTTGTAATTTCATGATAAGCCAGGCCCACCATGGGGATGGAACACCTGGTTGGTCTAGGTCCGTGGTCGGCAAACCGCGACTCGCGAGCCACATGCGGCTCTTTGGCCCCTTGAGTGTGGGTCTTCCACAAAATACCGCCACACTCAAGGGGCCAAAGAGCCGCATGTGGTTCACAAGCTGCGGTTTGCCGAGCCGCAAGTTTGCTGACCACTGGTCTAGGTGAGCCCCACAGGAGCAAAACCCATGGGTCCTGAGCCTGATTCTATAAGCGCTTCCAACACTTAACTAGAATCCAATGAACTGATAACTCCCACATCTCACGACCAAGCACTGATTTGCCACCACTTGCTGACTGGCTCCCTGGCTCATGGGCACCTCTAGGGCACACACTGACCACTTCACTACGCCACCATCCCAGTGCTCCCTGACCTCCAGTCCGGTAACCTCCAGTTCTCCATCCCCATATGCTGTGCCTGCTTTTCCCCAACCATCTCACTTGTGTTCCTCTCCCTTCCAAATTGCTACATGAAAACTCTGTTCCTCAAATCTCCCTTCTTTCTTCAACTCCCTTGTTCTGCTACAGTTGAAGCTGTGGTCTTGGTGAGGCAGGCTAGGGACAAGATTGCCCTGTACTACTCTATGGTAGCAACTGTTCATCCTTCCACGCCCCATGCACATCAGCATCAGAAGTTGTAAACCATTTCCACTTCTACCCCTCAAGATAAGCACCGCCTGGCTTTGCTACCTACCTCTTGTCATCGCAGCATTTACCAATTTCCTGGGCACTTTTCTCATTCATCAGACACCATGAGAACTGGGTCAGTATCTCCCCCTCCTCCAACCCATTGTCCTCATTGGGGGTGACCTCAGCCTTAACATGGATGACCCATCACCGATGCCTCACAGATGACTGATTCACCTGCTAATGTCCAGTGACCTGCATCTCACCCTACTTCATCCATCCAGGTGACTGGTTGACCCCAGAAACTATGACTCTCTCCATCTTAACTGCTAGAAGCATCCCATTCTCAAGCCCAGGGTCCTGTCCTAGCTCTCTTGAAAATGTCTTCATTTTACATATTTTTTCTACTTTACTGGTATTTCTAGGCTCATGATGCCAATTCTATCTTCCTTCCCAGTAATGCCCTCTGCCTGTTTCTTCATCTGCTCTCCCTGCTCTTTTGTTTCTCATGTGAGCGTCCACCACTTCTCTGACTTAATCAATACAACAGTGTCTATGTTGCAGCCTCAATATATCCAATATATCGTCTGCTCTGCCCCAGAAGCATCATTTTCAAACAAACCTGACCTCACAGCTTACGTGCTTAGTTACTGCTGCAGGTCCTCCTGTGCTTTACTTGTGTTCAAGGACCTCCCAATGGGCCTCACCCACCTCCCTAGGGGAGTGCGTTACCCTTTGCCACCCACACCACATGATCTATTCCAGAAACATGAACTCATTCAGCTCCTTAAAAGTACTAGATTTTATCCTCTCTCAGGCCTTTGTCATCTGTGTTGTTCCCTTTGACGAGGACATCTTCGTCTGCCTACTTACCCCTCAGGTTTAAGCTGCAATGTTGTTCCTCTGTGCAGCCCCTCAACATCTGCCCCCTGCTACCCAACCTCACTCCCCAGAGACTGGGGCCTTGGTTCCTTTCCTGTGCTAGCTCAGCAGCCTGATGGGACAGCTCCTCTCACATGGCCTCTTGGAGTGTCTGTTGCAAACAGCCTCCCCTCCCCCACCCCCCCGCCCGGCTTTTACGGTACAGAAGCTATGAACTAACTCAGTGCTGGAGCCCAGCACCAAGCACAGTGCCTCACATGGTAGGTTCTCTGGACATGCTGGTCACATGCTTCATTCAGTGTCCACAGGACAGGCCTGGGCAGACCTTTTCACTTCCCGAAAGTCAGTCTATATCTTGGACTCCATAGTTGGAATTAAATTTATTACCTGGGCTACTTTTGGGTTTTATCAAATTTCCTCAGACAGCTGGGTAAATGGAAGTATCTCTGTCCTTACAGAAAAGAACTCGCTGCATGAAGCTGACCAGCTGGTGATCTCCATCTCGAAGCAGCTGTTGGGCCTGCATAGACAGAGCAGGGCCAGGCCCCAAAGCCACACCCCTCACACATGTCTGAACTCTCTCTGTTGTTCCAGAGAAGGTCTTGCAGTTAGAATCCTTTTCAGTTCAGCTGTTCCTTAAAACAGAATCCACAGAGGGAAAAACTGAGAAATGGTTTCCAGACTGAGCAGAGTGAAAGGGGCTGGATGGAAGAAGTCAGTGACTGGAAATCATCTAAAGTCAGTCTGTGCTGTTCAGGCAAAAATCAATAAAGGCACAACAAACCAAATAGGACAAAAATGCTCATTAGCTGGGCCAACCCAACCCAGACCACCCACTTTGTGGAATTCCCACCTCACAGCAGATTTGCTCCCCAGGGACAGGAAGGGCAAAGGAGTGGAAGAGAAGAGAACAGCTCGGACCAGCATGACCATTCCCAAATACTTGGTGAGGAACTTCAACTGCAAGTCCAGCCAGAGGTGCTAAGTGTGCAAATACTCTCCTGCCTCAGTTTCCCCTTTGATAGAGGAGCACATTTCCTGGGTCAATTTATCCTAATGAGTCTCCAATGGAAACCAGGGGATATCAGTGAGGACTGGGGAGGGCAGCATTCTTTGAATAGGTGTGTTCAGGGTACGTTATCCCTTTATAATTAAAAACAAATATTGCTTTCCTATTGAACTTTAGAGAAAGTCAAGACTGATGAAAACAAACAGCTTCCTTAGCACAAAGATGGGGTCCTTTTAGCTCCTGTAGTGACTCTGGGGTGAGAATGTGAGGATGGAGGGATGAGATGTCACTTTGTTCACTGGTTTTCCAAACCACCCCCCAGAATGGAGGGTTAGAGACTAGCACATTGTGCTTGTCACTGAGTCCCCAGTACCTAGACACAGGCCTGGCACACACCATATGGTTGTTGAATGAATTAATGAATGAAAGAGAATGGATGTAAGAACGAATGATTATGAACCCACAGAGATGGGGACTGTGATTGGAGTACCTTGCTCAACGCAGGTAGGTGGACACTAAAATTTATTGTGCATTGTTTATCAAAACAGAATGTAAATTAAAAAGAAAAACTTTTCAAGGAAACTTTTCTAGAGCAAGATTCACGTTTACCAATTGAGATATGGAGGCCCAAGAGGGAGGGAGATCTACCTGCAGTTGCTGAGCTGGTTAGTCACCAGGCTGAGGCCAAGCTGAGGGCCCTGAGCCCAGGTCAAGGCCTGGCAGGGCCCCTTCCTACTGTGGGCCTCGGGAGGGCTGTACCTGCATCCCCCAGGGAAGCTCACCTGGAGTTAGAATCTGAAAACCAGGCCTCAGGGCCTCCCACCAGGAGGGCAGAGATCTCCCCTCTTGAATGCCCTGAGCCCTGTTGTGAGATCCCAAATCACTGCAGTTCTCAGAGCTTTATTACAGCTTTTGGGAAATAGAGCAACAATTGCAGTTTCTATGATCACATCAGCAATCAAACTCAGCAGCTGGATTAGCCTTGTTTGGGGGGGAAATAATTCTAACTACAGGAGAACCAGCACTTTGAGTCCATGATTATGGGGACACCAAAGACTATTGCTGGTCCCCTAGATGGTAGTGATTTGTGTTAACAACAGGGATTTCTGAGGATAGGCAGGAGTGTGTGACTCGCTGTGCCGGTGACATGTGACTGGAGTTGTCTATGTCACTCCCAGGGTAAACTTTAAAAGATGGCAGGTGGTTTTCTACCTGCCCTTCTTCATGACAGTAAGACCGACAGCATCCCAAATGCTGGGCTGTCTGTCAACCTGAGACTAATGAGCATGGTAAGGAGCAGATCCTCTCCATTGACTTAACATGTACATGTAGCAAAAGGGAGAAATTATCTTAAGTTGGCGAATTTTTGGAGTTATTTGTTACTGTGGCACAATCTCTCCTACCCTGGATGAAACACTACATTTCTACTTGAAGTTCTCCAGTGCTTTCCTTCATAACTACACTACAACCCAGGACCTCACCCTGATCAGGGTCTACATGATCTGGTTTCTGCTTCCCTTCCAACCTCATCTTCCGTGGGTGCCATCTTGCTCATCTAGTTCCAGCCAAATGGTCCTCTTTCTGTTCCGTAAACATCCAAGCTCGTTCTGGCCTCATAGATGAGGCACTTGCTGTTATCTCTTCCTGCAACCATCTCCTCCAAATCCGCAGCTGCCACCTCCTTCGAGGGACCTTCTGTGACCACTGTCCAAAGGAGCCCCGTCCTCTCTATTACATTAACCTCTTCTTCTTTTCTCTTCAGGATTTATTACTTTCTGAAAGTACTTAGTCTTTATGTTTGCTTTCCCCTCTATAACATGAGATAGGAATATTATCTAGTTATAGTACCTAGAAAAGGTACATATTGAGAGTTCAGTAAACATTAAATGAGTGTGTGGATGAATATGGAAATCAGTGAAATTCATTGCCTCATGATCAGATCCAGAGAGAGGCTGAATGAATGGCATTCGTTTTTACAAAGGGATAACAACTCAGCCCAGAAATCCAGCAGAGCTAGCCCCACGTGGCTCCTGGCAGGGACACAGAGCTCTGATTTGGACTACTGACCATTTCCTCCCAGACATAGGCACCCGATTCACTGTGATAAATGGCCCGTGCTTCTCATCGCATTTAGTGGCAAACTCTGATCCAAGTGGAACTGCAGCCAGGTGGCTCATGGGAGCACTGGAATACGACTTTCAGATAGACCACAAAAGCTGGTGAGGCTCATACTGTTCCAGATATATTAACTCGGTCCCCAGGAAGCACACACTCTGGTAAAGGAAGGGAGCCTCCCCCTCCACAAGCTCTAGCAGCCGTGGTTCATCCTCATCCCAGTGAAGGATTCTTGCCCTGGCGGCTGGAGAAGCTTCATCAATGTCAGCACAGGCCCGAAGCAGAGCGACCACTGCCCAGAGTGCACCCACTAGCAGCCTGCTAGGGTGATGGATTGTGCCCAAGCCGGAACTGTCCTTCAGCAGCCGGGCCAGTGCAGTGCCATGGCCACCTAGCCTAGCTCATCTCCCTTTCTCAATGTCCAGAGGAACTGCAGCCTGCATCCTCCATGGAGTCCCCAGAGGCTGTCTCTGCCCCTAGAATGAGGAGGTCAGGGCTCCAGCACAAGATTCCCACCCAGCCCATGGGCTGCTTCACCTTCCAAGCGCATCCTCACTGAGCGCCGTGCCCCTCCCTCTGCCCCACTTCTCTCCCCTCCTCAGCCTTTGACCTAGAATACCTTTCAGTTCTTTGCATTCAGCTTCTGCCTTTTGCCCCTCTCTGTGTCTCAGCAGTGCTGGGTTCCTCCATGCTCACTGACTCATCCTCTCCACCCAGTTCTTTTTTTATTATTAAATATATATTTTATTGATTTCAGAGAAAGGGAGGAGAAAGAGATAGAAACGTCAATGATGAGAGAAAATCATTGATTGGCTGCCTCCTGCACACCCCCGACTGGGGACTGAGCCCAAACCAGGGCATGTGCCTTGACTGAGAATGGAACCATGACCTCCTAGTTCATAGGTCAATGCTCAACCACTGAGCCACACCAGCTGGGCTCCACCCAGATCTTTCCTCTCAACTACTTCTGGAGGGTCCGAGCAGTCCATGGACTAATGCTCATTCATGGTAAAACAAACAAACAAACAAACAAACAAACAAACAAATAAACAAGGGTGAAGAAGTAAGATCTTAGGAAGCCAAAATTATTCACTTCAAAGAACTGGTTATTACTAGTATATGCCCTTATTTGGGAAGATTTTTTTTTCTTCCACAAAATAGAGACACTCACTATTTATTTATTTTCATGTACTCACCTGGCCAATAAAAATTTGGCCAACTCAAATTGGTCTCACAATTTGTATAATGTTTACTCTCCTATGGAGAGCAGAAGCCTATAAATATGCAACCCATAGCACATCCCTGTCTGCCTGGTTTGTACCTGGAGTGCATGATGCTGAAACCCTCATTGTTACCTTTCCCAGGTCCATAGCCCACAGATGAGCTCTCTCAGCTCTTCTGTCCTCACCAAAGGCACCACTACCCTCCTAATCCCCGAACCTCCAGCTGGATCCATCTGGGGCTCTCCCCTCATTCAATGGACCACACACATTGCTTGTTTAGTCTCCACTCCTTTGGGCTCCATTTCTTTCTTTCTATGTCACTGCCACACCCCTGATTCAGGAACCTGTTACCTCACATTAAAGCTGGAGTATAGCCTCCACGTGTTCCCACAAGCCAGTGTTGTTGTTTTTTTCTGTTAATCTTTACCTGAGGGTATTTTTTCCATTTATTTTTAAAGAGAGTGGAAAGGAGATGGAGAGACACAGAGAGAGAAACATCCAGTGAGAGACACATCGACTGGTTGCCTCCCCGCACACACCCTGACCAGGGCTGGAGATTGAACCTACAACTGAGGTACATGACCTTGACCAGAATCAAACCCGCAACCCTTCAGTCCACAGGCTGAAACTCTAACCACTGCGCCTAACCGGCTAGTGAAAGCCAGTGTGTTTTTAACCCATCCCGATCCATCATGTGCAAATGAGTGCCTTAGTCTAGAAGTCACAAGTTGGAGGCCAAGGGGCTGTGCCAACAAGAGGACATATTAGGTATAGAGAGGTGAGAATTTTTTCTTTTTCTTTTTTAATAGGGGTCAACATTTGCATATATAAACATTGGAAGACCTAGCAGTGCTGGGTTTGCATTTTTGTGTGTCAACATGTCTCTGGAGCTAGGAAAGGCATCCCCTTTCAGGAGGCTGCCCCCTCCAGTTTGTCCAGACCCTGCCACCCCCTGCTGCGTCACTTGGCCCGTGACACACATGAATGTTGCCTATGCATTGTCTAAAGGCACTTGTATCACAGGTCCTACATTAGTCCTCTCACACTTCTTTTCAAGCAACTTAAGTTCGTATGTTCTGCACAAACTATTAGGTCAGGAGGCTGTAGAAAAGCTTAGTGCCTTAGTGAGCCACAGATAGTCCTCATCTTGGCTTCCTTTTCTGTAGAATAGGTTACCATCTTAGTCTCTGGGATACCATGAGACAAAATGAAGAAGTGCATTTCTTTGATGTTTTGAGCTCCTTGGAGAGCAGGTAACATAAAATTTCAAGGTGTTATTATTAGAGAGTAAGAACTTTTGTTATAAGCTAATTAAACTCACACCTCACCACTTTACACACAAGGAAGAGGCAGCATGACAGTGTGACATGCTGAGCAGGACGAGTTCCGCACGCGCGCACAAGACAGCTGCCTCTGCTGCCACCGCCTCGCCGTGGTGTGTGTGAATCTGCCTCCTGCTCCCACCTCTCTTCAGCCGACATTTGTGGGAGAGGCTGATGGAGCTCTGGGCTCTGCACACAGCATTGACTGCTCTCTCTGTGTGTTAAGAAGTTGTCAAGATGAGGTCCGGTGAATGACAACTTAGTAAGGCAGCCCACAAAGTTTCCCTGCATACCACCCTTAAGACACACCTGCAAGACACACTTAAGAAAACATATTTCTTTTGCAATGGCTTTAGCAGTCCCCTGGGGGTGGACATTGTCATTCTCTACCCCAGAGGCCGCTGGCAGGGATGGCCCCAGGACCCATGAGGGCCAAACAAGGGACAGTGGGCGCCAGAGCTGTTGATCCTGTTGCCCTATCTTAGAGGAGTCTTACGGAGAAACACCATTTTCCCTGCTTTTCCAGAGCCAAATAAGAGCCTATCCATGGAAGGTAAACGAGCTGTCACAGAGGAGAGAGAGGTGGAAATTCATGGTTCTCTTGTGAGGCAGAGACATCTGTGTTATTGCACCCTAAGCCAATAGTTTTTAAAACAAAGTCAAAAAACAAGCTACTGTATATAAGAGAGGTAGAAGCCAGGCAGGGCTCCCTCTACTCTGTGTGGAATTTGGAAAGAAACAAATCTAAAAAAAGACTGGGATGAAGATGACCAACGACAGGATGCAGGCCCTGGGATGGCAGTTGGAGCCAAGTGCTGCTTCTTCCCTCTGAGGGAAGGGGCCCTGTGTGCGCTGCAGGACAGAGGCACAGCCATGACAAGAGAAAGCACAGAGGGACAGGGACAGTGGGGGACAGAAAAGACACAAGGCTCCGTGCTTTCCTTGGCATAAGCCCAAGAAAGCGCCCCTTAATCGGCAGGTGTGCTCCCGGAAATTCACCCACCACACACACCTGTGCTGAGCATCCTGCACACACTGGCTTTCACAAACATCAACCCACTGAATTTCTAAAATCACTCAAGATGCAGGTCAAATGGAATCAATCACTGTTTCATTTGTGGAGGAAGAAATGGCAGTGTGGAGGGGGTTGGTTTGCCAATATCACCGTGCAGGCCTTCTGCCCTTGCGGGGCTGTTTCTCCTGTCTGCCCTGCTCCCTTCATCTCTCACAGGCTTCCCCTCAGAAGGCCCCCTCAGGAGCCAGGCCCACAGGCTCTGCATGATTCTGGAGTCCAGTGGCCTGGGATCGAGTCCTTACTCTGCCGCCTCTGCTGTGCGAGCTTGGGCCAGGACTTCATCTCTCTGTGCCTCAATTTCCCCGTCAAATGGGGACCAGAATGGTAACTGCCCCACAGGATTGTTGTAGCATTGTAGCATGTAAAGTATTTAGAAAGGTGCCTGGCATGGTGTTTGCACTAGATAATATTAACACGTATTTTCTTAGGTTGTGTGGCTCTTTCTAGATCATTTGTACACATTTATTCACATGTAAATATATTCATATGTTTTGTTTGGTTAAGAAATATTAGGATGAACCATCCTCTATGAATCATTCTGCAACTCACTTTCACTCTCATAATCCATTAGCTTCAATACTTCCCCCTGCAACCTCTTGCACAGGGGACTTGAGGCCGCGTCCACAGAACCATTGAGTTGGGAGTCCAGGCAGCATGGCCTCGCCCCCCTGCTCTGTAGGTCCACACTGGTCCTGCCTGCAGAGTATGATGCTGTGAAGTTCTACATCTGATTTGGTTCTGCTCCAGCCCCAGGTGCCTGTCATGCTGCAAAACGGCCCTGGTGCCATAGGTACTGCACTTTCCTCAAATGAAGTTCATTTTATTTTTTATTTTTTAAAATATATTTTTATTGATTTCAGAGAGGAAGGGAGAGGGATAGAGAGAAATATCAATGATAAGAGAGAATCATTGATTGGCTGCCTCATGCATGCCCCCTACTGGGGATCAAGTCCGCAACCCGGGCATGTGCCCTTGACCATAATCAACCCAGCACCCTTCAGTCCGCAGGTTGACGCTCTAGCCACTGAGCCAAACCAGCTAGGGCTGAAGTTCATTTTAAATGCCAAAGGCACAGAACAATTTGGAGGAGACTCAGTCCATCTCTGTGTATGTGTATGTCTGCGTGTGTGTGCACATGTGCATGCAAAGAATCACACTGGAACGCCTTAGCTCCTGCATCAGGGCACGTGTGGACGGAGTACGTGGGAGCACAGCCACCCACAATGGTGACTGCTCTGTTTTTCAGAATAAAAAAATACCCCTGGTTATTGGCAAACAGCCACCATCTCTTCCACTTAACATCTCTTATCCTCAATTCCTCACCTTACCTGATGAGGCAATAGGTCCATAGACAAAATGTTTGAGGAAGGGCAGAGACGGAATGGATCGCAGTGGAACCCCAGCCAGCAGCTCAGTGCTGCTCCAGAGAAGACATGCAGAAAGGACAGAGGCAACATTTAGCTCTGCACTTAGCGGCTTCTCATTAGCAAGCTCTCCGGTGGAAGCCTTGCAGCCACTCTCTGGCTCTGAGGCTTTGTCATCCCACCCACAGCAGCCCGTGTTAGTCAATAATAACAGCTTATCAAGAAATAGCGGCACCAACTTGTTTGCACTGTTATTATCAGTGCCTGGCTTCTATCCCCAGAAGACTTGGAGAAGGTGTGCGACCTGCTTCCTTCAGAGCAGCTCTCGCAAAACCTGTTTCCAGATCTGAGGAAGGCAGGCACGTCCTTAGCAAACACTCACCGTGTAATTGCCAGGCAGCTATGGTCTGTGGCAGTAAAATACAGCCATTGGCGGCACGGCGGGTTCATTAGTCAATAAAGCACTGCCACGCGTTTTATTGAATTGTAACCCTATTTTGCCCTGACGCGGACCTTGTGGAGCTTCCACCTCCATATAAATCTGAGTGATTCATTCAGCATTCAAAGTCGGCTACCAGGAGGATTTGGTCCAATTCCAATGCCACCTTGCTCCATTTGCTATCTCTATTATTATCTGCCTTTGCCCCCTTCTTGTGAGTGGGGGCATTTTGATAAAAGTGCACATCGGAAATAAATCAGGGAGCGAGTGGAAGGATGTACATGAAGAGCTTTCCTATGGGCCATGTGACCCATTTATGTATAAACTGAGGCTGCCCGACATGGCCCACGGAGGCCCAGGCCTGCTGAGGGAACCAGCGGGCAATCTCTCAACTGCCCGGTGTCCAGCCAACCCACTGGCACATTTAGAGAAGCTTCTCATTCCTCTAACATCTGATTCGAAATAAATTTCACATGGTCTCAATAATGTGAAAATGTTTTCATTGTGAAAGCTGTGTTTAGGGACCAAAATTCAGTCCTATCACTACAATTCCTACTCTCAAAGTCAGCTGCATACTAAAAGTAAAAATAATAAAGCACCACTCAATTTTATTCCTTCCATATCTGTTCAAAGTATCACAAATAACTTGCTAATTTAAAAAACCACATCCTGTTTGTATGCAACATTCTCATATGGTTGGGTCTGGGACAATCTAAGCAAGAAGGTGGATTTAAAAATTGCAAGGAGTGAGAAACAGAAAAAAGATTTATAAAATATTTTGAACACTGATGAAAAACATCCCTTTGGCTTTTAGAACATGTTATTTTAAAAGAGTAGGAAATGTGAAACTTGTTACCAGAAACTGGGGTCTATGATCTACTATTTTTTTAAAAACTGGCAGCAAATAGGGATAAATAATTAAAAATTAAGGCACACCCCAAATACAATAAGATAGGAATACAGAGGAATTCTGGAATTCCAGCACCAAGTACGTTGCTCTGACTTTCCTGGCCAGGTAGAGAAACACTGAGCGCAGCCTGTCACCCCTCCCTGTGAAAGCACTTTAACACGGAGCCCCACATCACACTTGGCTTTCCAACCACATTAGCTGCATGTTTTTTCCCTCAGGGTGGCTCTCTATGCAGCATCAGTGGGGAAGCATCAGCCCGGGGAGCACGGTTATGGGGTTGGCTCTCACAGTTTTCCTGTTCTCCAGACAGCTGACAGTTCAGCGAAGTGAATTTGGGGAGCACGTGGGCAAAACACAGAAGAGATTTTTTTCTGGCTGGTGAGGCTGTACGAGTCCGTTTCAGCATCAGGAGACCCCCATCCAGGGTGAGGCTGAGGGTTTGAAGAGGCCAAACAAGCTAGTGCAGCAGGGCAGACCAGAGGCACGGAACACAAGGAAACATGGACTTTACCACGGTTTCAGAACGTGGCCTATATAGTCCTGCCCACCAGACCCCAAGAAACAAGCCCTGTTTGCAGGCAGCCGGGGCAGCCTCTCTCTCTGCCTCTGCCACGAGCAGCCCTGATGCTCATAACTAAAAAAACAAGTTCATAATTTAATTTGGGGAGATTGGTTGGCAAATGCTCATTAAACAATTGGGTCTTTGGAAACTCTATCTTTAGATTTTTTTTTTTAATTGACCTATTATTTTGCTGGCTCTGGCTGCCAGAACCCCCACCGCAAACAAGGAGATCCTCACTACCTGGACTTCCTTTGATGAATAGTTTTAATTAAAAAATTCTGTACCATAAGTATTTTAATGTTATAAACATACCAAAGGTATGCAGTCATAAATTTAAAAACACATTTAAATTAATCTATAAATATGCTGCAAAATTGACAGGGTGTATTTAAGTAGGGGTATGTGGCATAGTGAGCTAATGATGACAATTAAGAATCATGTAAAATAAATGAAAATCAATACTCAGAACAGTTTGGAAAAAAAGGGAAAAAGAGAAGAACTAAAACAACATGTAGTTTGTCCATTAGGGGGAAAATTAGGAGCTGCTCATAGGCCTGAAATGTCAGCTGTAGTAAAGGAAGGGCGGCTGGTAGCATTCTTTCCTCATCGTCATGGATCATAAAACTCCTGGGAGCCCTGAGGGGGTGGCAGGAGGGGCCAGCCTGGTGGTCTGGGAGGAGGATGGCGGTTTTAATTTCCTGAATAAAAGCCATACCGTGCCAGGTATATGTCGAAAAGACACCATCGAAAATCCTTGAGCTACCTGCCAGGTGCTGACATGTGGACACTTATTTTTTGTATTAATGATTTGTTTGCTGCACCAGGACAGGTTGTGGGGATGCTCATGTCCCCAGAGGCAGGAGGCTTTGGGGGCTGTGACAATCAGCTAGCCTACCAGTGCTGTGGGTGCTATGTACCCTCCCTAAATGGAACAAAATGCTTGAGGGACCTGTGTGTGCCTCGCTGCAGTTAGCACCCTCTGTGTGTGCAGCCCCCAGTACTACACAGCGTGCTGGGCTAAGCAGACCAAGAAGTGTGCTCTAACCTTCATCACCACATTCACAGAAAAGACAACTCTGCGTCCTTCAATCAGGCACTTCCCTCTAATTAAGGCATATTCACTTTCCCCCCTAATTAGGTATTCTTTGTTGCATAATGTTTGCTCTAATCTTTCGGAATCTTTCTCAATATCCAGTCATTACAGGCTCCCCTCGAATTCAACCAGAGCATATTATTTTTTTCTGCTAATTATATCCTCATTTACAGATTGGTGCCTCTCCTGATTGGTTCTGTGTACCAGTTGCTACGACTTCATTAGTCGGGTCTCCTGACCCTGTTATTTCTTGTGACAGGACTTGCTCCTCCTGTCCTATGGCTTCAGATCCCTGGGTCACTTCTCAAGGATTGAAAGTGTGTCAAACACGCAGCTTTGGGGGTGGGATCACTGCTGTAGTCACTAATTACTCCACAAGGCCACCATGAACATCACCACCACTGCGAGACCTTCTCTCCTCCTCCTTTTTTAAATGAATGTTTTAAAGGTGTCATTAACAGGTTAGTTTCGTGATTTTTTAAAATGCACCTGATTTTTTTTTAAAGCTACATGTGTTTCCCTGTTCCGGCTCCCAAAGAGACTATCATTCATGTACAAAACCTCAGGACCTTTAGTATTGTGTGGGGCTACCACTGTGTGAGGACAGAACTCAGGCTTCACCTCCATTAATCTAAAAATACTGAATTTTAAAATCTTAAAGTGTTGCTAGTAGAATTTTCTAATTCCAGGCATACACAAATAAAATAAAAACAAGCAAATTAAAAAAATATATGACATAAAACTATAAAAATTATAGTTGCAAAAAAAATAACAAAATAAAGGTCTCTGGGCAACCACATTTAAAAAAAGAGTTTCACTGATTAGACAAGATATGTATATTAATAGATAATTGTAATGAATGAAGTACATTTGCATACCATGGCTAGCTTTTTAATAAGCAGGGTAGGGAAATGGAACTTGAAATTTTGGGGGTACCACAGGCAGTGTGTTTTGATCCCCACATTCAGATTCTAGGCCATTGGGATAACCCAGTTTCCTGGAATCAGAGACCTGAGAAGAATCAAGCCTGCAGAGTTTAAATGCAAGTTAGTTAATATGAAAAATGCTGTATCTAGTTGTTTGCAAAATTACTTTTGTTGATTAAAAGGCTCTTCAGAACTTCCGGCTGGTGAAAGGGTTTTAAATTGTCTAATGGTGATTGTGATTGCTATGCAGAAAAAAGGCAGTGCAAAGCAAACCATTCTATCACTGAATCTTTGTTAAGCAGGCCTTGAAAGTGTCTGACAGCATAATTAATCTTGTGATATGAACAAAGAAACCAACTCAATAGTATTGAAGATGCTTATTAAAAATACTAAATACCTTCTTCCACTTAAAAACCTTTTGAAATAGTGAGGGAAGTGGCATTACCTTTTTGTTTTTGCAGCATTTTCCACTAAAATTGATACTAGGGTCTTCAGCACAGCAGCAAGACTGTGCAGCATACAAAAATAAGAATTAGCTGAGAAAAAAAACACGATTCCCGACCAGGGAGCCTGGCTGGACTCACCAACCTTGCAGCTGCAGGCTCTAACAAATCTCGGGCAGCGATTCCAGTTGCCAAAGTTGAGGCAGAATTAATGGTTGGCAATGCTCCTTTGGTAACAAAAACCTAAAAAAGGGGGCCTTCCTTGAAGTTGCTCTTTTCAGGATCTCAAGTGAGGACTGTGCTTACAACCATTGGTGATTCTAAAGAGCTTCAAAGATGCAGGACATATTTGTGTTATTTGGGGTTCCTTTTTGTTAGGGCAGAGCTTAGGATCCAGTTATCAGGTCTTCCTGGGTCCCCCAGGGAACTCAGCTCTATCTACATCCTGGGAAAATGACTGATGCCCCAAGGAGCCACCAGCACTATTTCTAACTTGTGCTGGCAGCACAGTGGGTCACTGTGGGGAGGGGCAGGGGCCTTAAGTGGGGCTTGAGGGGTGGGTTTCCCTTGCCTGCTGGAATTTTTACCTGGGATGAGTCGTTGACTGAAGAGAGCACTGATATGTGACACATTTGCCGTTGGCAATTGCTGTGCAACTAAAAACCCTACATTTCAATGCACATACAAGCATTCATTTAGCTCACACATCTGTGGATGGCTTGGAGGTTGTCTGATCTGGCTGAGCCTGCTTCTGCATCTGCAAGTCAGCTGGACTCCACTGACCTTGGCTAGACCTAACTGGGGTAACTCGGCTCTGCAAGTGTGTCATCTTCACTAGACTCGATATGTTCTTGTTATGGTGGCAGGAAAGTGGAGCAGGGGGAGGCTCCTAAGGCCTCGGTGTATAGCTGGGGTGAGTGCCATGGAGCGCCAAGGTACAGTCATTGGAACAGAAGCTTTTGCAAAGGGGGGTCAGACAGGGACTGAAGAGACACATTAATGCACTGGTATGTAGCATGCTTACATCCTGCACTTATTGGCTAAAGAAAGGTATAATTCAAACTCTTTTGAAAACTAAGAGTAAAAGGCAATTTCTTTCCCTTAGCATAGAGGAAAATAAATTTAAATGACCTATTAGTTTGTCTTGAAGCCAGCAATCAGAGGAGTGATAAGTAAGAAGAGTACGTATGGATTGAAAGAGATGGTTTAAACCATCACCATTTGCAGTCAGTATGTTCCTCTACCAAACAAAGACACAAAAAGAAACATCAACAGGAAAAAATGTTTTTGTTAAGAAAGTTCATCAAGATGGCTGGATAGAACACCGAACTTCAAAAATCAATAGTTGTTGTTTTTTTCAATTATAACCAACCAGGAATTACAATTAAAAAAGAAGATATAGAAAACCTAGAACATATTCACCAATGATACATCTGATAAGGTGTTAATACCCAAAGCTTATAAAAACTCCTACAACCTAACACTAAAAACCCCCACAATCTGATAAAAAATAGGTGGAGGACCTGAATAGACATTTCTCCAGAGAGGACGTACAGATGACCACTAGACATATGAAAAGAGGCTCAATGTCACAAATCATCAGAGAAATGCAATTTAAAACCACAATGAGATATCACCTCACACCTGTCAGAATGGTTATCACCAATAAATCAACAAACAAGTGCTGCTGAAAATGTGGAGGAAAAGGTACCCTCACCCTCTTGCACTGGTGGTGGGAATGCAGACTGGCACAGCCACTATGGAAAATAGTATGGAGGTTTCTCAAAAAATTAACAATCCCACTTCTAAAGAAAACAAAAACACTAACTCAAAAAGTATGTTACTCACATGTTCATTTAATGTTATTTACAATAGCTAAGACATGGAAACAATCTAAGAATATCAATAGACAAGTTAATAAAAATGGTGTGATGTATATATATAATATTACTCAACATAAAAAAAGAATAAAATCTTACCATTTGGGACAACATGGATGGACTTAGAGGCTATTTTGCTAAGTGAAATAGGTTGGACAGAAAAATAGAAATATTATGTGATCTCATTTACATATGGAATCTAAAAAAAAACCAAAATAAGCAGAAAGAGACTCAAATACAGAGAACAAACTGATGATTGCTAGATGGGAAGGAGTTGGAGGATAGGTGAAAAAGGTAAAGGGGTTAAGAAGTACAAATTGGTAGTTACAAAACAGTCACAGAGATGTAAAGTACAGCACAGGGAATATAGTCAATAATATTGTAATAACTATATATGGTGCCAGGTGGGTACTAGACTTATCAGGGGAATCACTTCGTAAGTTATATAAATCTGTAACCACTATGCTGTACACCTGAAACCAATATAATATTGAATGTCAACTGTAAATGAAAAATAAAACAAAAAAATAAAATGTGGAAGTGTATAGGGATTCCATTTTATGTCTTAACATGCATATATATTAAAATACTTTCACAATAACCACAGTGTACACTCATTGAGATCATAGACTAACAAACAGATAGCATTAAATGCACTACAGTGGCTGCCTATGGGGGTGAGGGAATGGGCTTAAAAGGGAATGAACTGACAAATCAAAAGAGGAATCTTGTTTTGATCAATGGTGGGAATATGTTGTAAATCGAGGATTACGATGAGCTCAACCCTCTGCACAGAGTCCCAGAAGAAGAAAAAGAAGTCATGGTGGTGTCAGAAATGCCTAACCATTATGTAGGTCAACCTCTACATCATTCCACGTACCCACAACCAGGCTCTCATGGGCGTGGTCCAGCTGGTGTATCTATTTTTTGGGGAAGCAGGACTAGGAATTATTTTCCAGATGTTTTGAGCTCATGTTTTCATATTTGAATCTAATTAAGGGTTTGTAAGGATCATGAAAAAAGAGGATTAAGTTCTTTCTTCACCCTGTGGAGTGGGTTTGAAGAGAATAAATTCAAGCATGGAGTTTAAAAGACACTGCCAGTGGAAAGTAGGCGTGGATGGAGAAAATCAGGAATTGGGCGCGGGCGGGAGGGAGGCAGGCCTGGAGGGAACACAAGTGAAAGTACCCTTCACAACAAGGAGAAACAACATAAAAGAAATACTCAAGTATTTTTAAACTGTGAAGCTGCCAAAGAGAATGTGAGGCAGAATGTATACGGTCCACATGGGGAAAGTTTTTTATAGAAAAATCCAGTTTCTAGGATATTCTTACCACAGGGTTGGGAAGCAGGAAATAGATTCAGAACAATGGTTTTGTTAAACTTTTGATGCTGAGAGAGGCCAGCCCCCTATCTAAAAGTCTGCTCGTGAAAGAAATATACACACAAGAAGATGGAACAGTCGGTGCTCTGTGTTCTCGTGCTGACAGCCAAAGCCACGCTGTTACCTCAGACACGTCCTGCCCCTTTTGGGGCCTTTGCTTGACCATTTGTAAAAGGAAAAGTCAACTTTTATTTTTCTCAGCTTTCTAGGCCTTGATGTAAGAGAGTTATGTAAGAAAGTGTTGATAAAATCTCTGCTCTAGCTGTCAGGGAGCCACAGGAAAACAGCCGAGCCCCATCCTATCAGCAACAAACTGATGGGCTTCTTGGCTTAGGAGGAGGGAGAAAGGAGTGAGACTGGGAGGCAAGGCAGGAGGAGAAAGAAGAATCATTTAAGTGGAGTGGCTGGTAGTATTGGCTGTAGTGTCAGTCATCTCACCACTCTAGAACAGCCTAGGGTTTAAAAAATATATATTCTACTTTAAAATATTATTTGGCCTCTTAATGCAATCCAGGTACATCAGTCTGCTGCTCAGTTGAGGTAGCAACTATTTACTGGCCCCATTGAACTTACTGAAATCTGACATATCTGTGCATGGGCATACAACTCCGTGATTTAAGGAATTTTTAAGGGTAATTTTTACCAGACTTTTAAAAAACGTATATGTATTATTGGGCACATGATACTATAATTGTTTCAGCATCTGATGCCCTTTACTGTATAGGAACTCTTCCCCATTTATAAGACAGAGCCCATTCACCTTCAGAGAGGTTGAAGTGACAAGATATTGTCCCTGTTCACTTGCAAGTAGTACATGGGACATGAATCTTTGAATTACACCTTAATGAATCAAGGAAGTGGGGACTGTGTGGAGTCCATTCTGCAGAGGCACCAATAGCACAGTGACAACACCAAGGATGGATGTGTAGGGTCTGTGGTGTTGGCAATATTGTCCATGATATCTGGGATCAGCAGTTGTGACCACGGTGACTGCATGGAGTGAGTGTCTTTTCCAGTCACATGATTCCTAAACCTATTTCTACAACCCTGGATGTAAAGGTTACTCAAAATCCTTTTAGCCATTTTTTAGCCTTGAATTCATTTGATTTGATTTCTGATGGTTGGAGCTCAAAATCCTGATATGAACACAGGCAGACATTAGAAGTTAACCCCCATGCAAGATGCAACACTACTTCTTTAAATGTTTAACTCACCAATGAAGCCATCTGGATTTATATTTTTCATTATGAGAAGTTGTTTAAATACATTTTTGTTGTTCACCTACATGGCTATTTAAATTTTTATTTCTTCTTGTATCAATTTTGGTTATATATATGTATGTGTGTTTGTGTGTGTGTCTCATTTTTCTAAGATGTTGAAATTATTTACATTAATTTACTCATAATATTCACATATTATCTTTTAAATGTCTGTAGGATCTGTATGATGCCCCCTCTTCCATTTCTTTTATTGTTCATCTGTCTCTTTTCTTTCGTCTTAATCAGTCTATCTAGAGGTTTATTGATTTTGTTCATCTAGCCAAAAAATAACTTTTGGTTTCATTTATTTTTCTCTACAGTTTATATATTTCTATTTGTATAGGTTTCTACTCTTTACTACTTCCTTCCTTCTACTTATTTGGAATTAATCTGCCTTTCTTTTCTAGTTTCTTAAGGCATAATCTTATATCCTTTATTTTAGATCCCTCACCCCCAAAATAAACAGCTAAGGCTATACCTTTCCTCTAAAGAAATGCTTTAGCTATATCTGATAAATTTGGTATGTTGTGTTTTCATATTCATTTAATTTAAACTATTTTGGATTTTCTCTCCTGATTTATTTGTTAATCCGTGAGTTTCTCAGACGTATTTTCCCCAAATATTTGGGAATTTTCCTGATATTTTATTACTGATTTCTATTATATTATAAATAAACTAGAGGCCTGGTGCATGAAATTCGTGCATGGGTAGGGTCCATAGGCCTGGCTGGCAATCAGGGCCAATTGGGGCCTTTGGGCTGCCGGCTGGAGCCTTCCTTCATTCCGCGCCACCCCCTGGTGGTCAGCGCATGTCATAGCAACCGATTGAACTGGTCTCCCAGTCAAACTCCAGAAGGGACACTTTGCATATTAGCCTTTTATATATATATAGATTCTGTATGATTCCAGTGCCTTTAAATGTATTCACACTTCTTTAATGGCTCAGCATATTTTCTGTCTTGGTAAATGTTCTATGTGCCATTGAAAAGGTATTCTGTTGCAACTGGGTACAGTGTTCAATAAATGGCAATTAAGTCCCATTGATTGATGATTACTAAAGATTTCTATGAAATTATAAATTTTATACTTGTCCTAACAATTACTGAGAGAGGAGTCTAGAATCTTGCAAATGTAAAAATTTTCTTTCATTTTTGCATTGATGTTAGTTTAACTATTAAGAGTGCATCCAAAAGCATCTGCAAATTAGTTTTAGGATATATGTTCCTTCATATAAGGATATTTCTTTTTTTAACAATACAATTGTTTTTTTGTCTTGGTTTTGGTTTTCCCATAGAAATTGATACTCCTTTTGCTAATTTAGATTTTGATCAATTTCTAATTTTATTCAAGAGTAGCCTACTACAGTCACACATTCTTCTCTTTGTATTTGTAAAAGTATTTACAAAGAACCATAGCCTGTAGTGATTATTAAAACATTGGAAAATACCAGTGGATGTTATGGGGTAGTATTTAAGTAATGTGACATTGGAATTACTTATCAAGATTAGCAGCACTGCACAGGCACATGTGCCAAAAATGCAAATTGAAGGACTTATTTTTCATTCAGAAGTTGTCCTTGAATTAATAATTATTAAGATTATATACATAGCATATTTTATAGGATTTATGTAAAATATACTATGTATATAATTTTATTATTAATTATTCTATTTGCAAGAACAATTCACTGTTAAAAGACAGGGCCACAAATACAAATTTACATCATGGAAACAACTACGCCTAAGACCAACTAATTAGACTGCAGTTGCTTCTCTCTTGCCTGATTATTCCCTGTTTTCTCTCAGTGTATTTTAACCTCAGACTCTCTCTGCATGTCACTGTTTCCTGTCCTTGCTTTGAAGTTACATCTGTGGATACTTTAGAAGAAGTAATGTCTCTGTATTTATTTTTAAGTTTTAATTTGCACCCAAGATTAATACTTTTTCAATTTTGCCAATTTCTTGATAGATATTTTTCAGTATTATAATTTGGAGGAATATATAAATTTTCCAAAAATCCAGGAAAGGAGTTTTAACATAGAACATTAATGATATACTTGGCTATTACTTTTTTATCAAGTTTTACAATCTCTGGTTTTTAATTGATATGTTAGGCCATTTATATTTAATATAATTATTAATATGGTGAATTTAAGTCTACCAACTTGCTATTTGTTTTATATCTCTCCCATATGTTCTTTGCTTTCTCTTCTTTTCCTACTTTCTTTTAAATCAATTGAGTATTTTTTGTATTCCATTTTATTTATACATTGAGCTTATTAGGTATACCTCTATTCCATTTTTTTAGTGATGACTATGGTTTGCCAAGTGTATCTTTATCTCCTTTTAGACTACTTTCAAAGTATATCATGCCATGTTATGTAAAATATAAGAACCTTAGAATAGTATACTTCCACTTCCCTCTCCCATCTTCCCATCATTTGTGCTACTGTGACCATAGATTTTAATTCTAAGATATTATAATGTTAATCTATAGTATTAAAGATAGTATTACATATTAAATATATTTAAATCTATATATTATAGATTTTAATTCAAAGATATACATATTAATCTATAGTATTAAAGATAGTATTAAAAATACTATCTTTTCATTTTAAAAAAATCCTATTGCCCTAGCCAGTTTTTCTCAGTGGTTAGAGCATTGGCCCACAGACTAAAGGGTCTCGGGTTCGATTCTGGTCAGGGCGCATGTGGGAGGCAACCAATTGATGTGTCTCTCTCACATTGATGTTTCTTTCTCTGTCTCCCCCTACCTCCCATTCTCTAAAAATTAATGGAAAAAAACTCCTCAGGTGAGGATTAACAACAACAACAAAAATCCTATTGTATAATTTACTCATCTACTTTCTATTTTTGGTGCTCTCCATCCCTTTTTATAAATCCGATTTTCAATTTTGTGGTATTTTCCTTTTAGCTAAAAAACTTTAAACATGCCCCTGAGCATGCTGGTGCATTTGCATGGGTCCTGTGAATTCACCCATAATCAGAGGTAGAAACAAGGGGTGGAGCTGGCATTCATGAGGAGGTGACCCGTGAAGTAACTGGGGAAAGCTTTTCTGAAGAGGTAACAAGTAACTGGATTTTGACAAAAAATAAAATAGAAAGTCATCTGTATGTGAGTACATACCTAAAGTGAAATAGTTTTATAGTTTAAAAAAAAACAAGCAGTGTGGTCCCAAGTTAATGTTCACTGGCCAGGAGCCTGGTGCAGAGCCTTCCAGTGACTTGTGAAACTTATTGAAGATTCTCTAGACACCATCTTGTGCTCTGCTTAAACAAAGGTGCTTGAACCAGATGAGATTCTGTGACTTCCGGGCCTGTTCTGGTCCTAGAGGTGGGCTGAGAACCCCTGAAGAGGAGCCCTCCTCACTATTCATGAAAGGAGCTCGCCTGGCTCAGGCAGCGAGTGAGCAGTTCAGAGCAAGCGTAATAAACTCCCTTCGACAACATCTGATTCCAACAGCTGGACAACTTCTGAGGCACTGTGCTCTGAGCACAGCCACTGCCCACACAACATGTCACGTACCAGAGACCCTCCCACTAGATCTCTTGATGTGACTGAGATGAGGCTGTAGTGGACTTCACAACGTTAGGATCTAGGAATGGAGCCTTACCCAGCTCCACTTTGGGGCCATCCCCCACACAGTGAGATTGTTCTACATTTGACTTTGAAGCCAGATTCTTGGGTCAGTTCCAACCTTTCCTTGCACCAAATAACTCCCTGAACTTTTCCCTCCTCCACCCATCCCTGCAGACATGTTCCCTAATGCCCTTCAACTTGTCCCTAATCCAGTAAACAAAACCTCAGTAACATATAAACATGATTTATAAAAGCAAATCTTCCCCCAAATCTGCTTGGAAAAGCAGAGTTACAGAGCTGTAAGCAAAGATGAAGGACTGTGATTAACAGGACCCATGTCTGCCCGGGGAGGATGCAGTCTGGGTCTCTGCAGCCTCTCCCTCGGAGGATGAGCACCAGATAGACTAAAGGTCCATCTGCACCCAGTGCTTTCTATGTGCCATGCACCATGCCAAGTGCTTCCCACCACTCCACCTCACCCCCTTTACTGCATGTTATAGATGAGGAGACTGAGGTTTAAAAAGGCCGTGATGTACACAAGGTCACAGAGCCAGTGCATGGAAGAGCTGGGGCACAGACAGAAGAAATGGAGAGAAAAACATTGACTTGGATTACTAGGATCCATATAGACGGGCAAACTATACAGACAAAAATTTAGCGACACAAAAAAAATCCTGGGCCTGTTTTGTCTAACTAGGGTATGTCCACTGATCTAGTTTCTTGGATTAGTGTTAATTCTCTACTGTATTCTTTCTTGTGTAGGCACCACCTGTCCACCATGTAGTGATGTAGAGACTGAGAGGCATCATTCTAGATCAATGGGAACAATAATTGGGAAACTTTTGGATTAGAGAGAGGCACAGCACTTCAGAGCCCCAGTAGGAGAGAATGCTCAGGCCCCATACATCACGTTCAGACAGGTCCTGGACCAAGCTGGGAGTTCCTCACGGGCAGAATCAGTGTGTCCTTTGGGCGACTTCTGTGATGCTAATCAGAGCCCTTCCCCTCTGAGTCCTCCAACAAATGAAATATCAGTGGGTGCATGGTGCTTGCTGGATTGCATCTAGAGCAGTGGTTCTCAACCTTCCTAATGCCATGACCCTTTAATACAGTTCCTCATGTTGTGGTGACCCCCAATTTCATTGGTACAAATTGAACATAATTAAAGCATAGTGATTAATCACAAAAACAATATGTAATTATATATGTGTTTTCTGATGGTCTTAGGCGACCCCTGTGAAAAGATCGTTCGAACCCCAAAGGGTCGCAACCCACAGGTTGAGAACCGCTGATCTAGAGCCAATGCAAAGCTCCCTATCTTCCTTGGTCTAAGACTCTGGCCACTTACCCAGCCAGCTGCTGCCAAGTCAAGGCAGGATTTGTACCCACTGTCCTGAGGGAAGAGACAGAGTCAAGTAGAAGGGGTACCTGCCACATGGCAGAGGAGCCAGGAGCACCCTTTCCCTGCAAGGAGAGCAGTCCCCAAAGGGAGAATCAGGGAAGACCACTGGGAACAGCAAACCTTTCACAGCTTAACCCACCACCCATGGCTACCAGGTCCCTCCCACCCTTCTCCGTAGGTAAGTCACTTCTCTTCGCATAGGAAGGAAGGAATGAAGGAAAGGGTGGCAGCTACTTTTCCAAAACTTCCAGGGCAATCGACATTCTTCTGGCCACCAGAGACATGAAGAAGATGAAATGATACCTTCCAGGGTAGACTGCATTGTTACCTCCATCACAGCTCCTCGCGTCCACACCTTTGCTGTGGACGCGATATGGGTAGGGCGGGCAGACTATGCTTCCTAGGCTCTTGGCTCTGAGACTGGCTACAGGAGCTGCCCCAGGAATGGCATGCGCATGGAAATGGCAGTGTACCAGTCCCAAGAGCAGGCCAGGAGCAGCGTTCTGGAAGGTGGATGTCAGGTGAAGAAGCATTCCTCAGAAAGCTGCATCCCCATGGGGAAGGCGACAGCTTGAGCTTGGCGGGGAGTCCTGCTGCACTCCGAGGTGTGAAGGGGAGGCATGAACTGTGCATATGCTGTACCACACAGCTTTGCCTACTGCTGCTTATAGCTTCGCCATAGCTGTGAACGCCCTGCTCCTCTCCTTTTCACCCTTGAAGATGCGCGAATGCACAGGATCGGGCTGTGTGAGGCAGAGCATTTCCCACATGGGAGGCAGAGGAGGATGTGGGGCTGATGGCTCTCCCCACTGGGTACATGGGTGCATGCTCAGGAATCTCAGAGCTGGTGGTTAAACAGCCGCCCTTCCTCAAGCTGCCTTCCCACCACTGCAGTGTCCAGATGTTTGGTTTTGTTGAAGGTTTTTATTGGTACAGACTACAAAGGCAGAATTTCTTCTAAAGGAAGCACACATGACGGATATCTAATCAGAGGCTGCATATATTGAGAGACCACCAATTGCACTAAAGGAAACACAAATGTACGGCCTATGTATAGCCTACACCATTTTAAGGCTGCTCCTAGGAAAGATTAGCATCTGCAGCCCCCAAACCATGAGTGTGTTCTATCTTTGCATGAGAGGACTGGAGCCTTAGAGATGCTCTTCTGACTCTGAGAGGAGGATGGGGAGGGAGAAGAGAGGAGAGGGGAAGGGAGGGGAAGGGAAGGGAGGGGAGGGGAGGGGTGGGGAGGGGGAGAGGAAGGGGGAGGAGGGGACAGTAGGGAGAGGAGAAACTCTTGTCAAAATCTTTTTAGTGCACAAAACTAATTCTGCTCATCTTGGATTTGGTGAGCTGGATAATATTCTGTGCACGGCTCCTAAATGAATTATTAAATGTCAACTCAAGATGGCTTAACTAAAATACCCAATTTAATAACCAAAAGAATCTAAGGTAACAATAACAATTTCACAGGTACATGTAGAATTGTCAAGTCAAACCATTATAGACAAGCTTTTGGGGTTTTCACATAATCTCCCTCACATATCATTTTCTGTCACTAAATACCCACTCTGGAGAGCACGTTCCATTTCAATAAAGATCATCCCTTCAGTGCAAGCCTTGCTATTCAGATGGAGCCAGCAAACCTTTTTTTTCTTTTCTAAAATATAAAGCTAAACAAGATCTCAGTCACAACCACCAAATCTTTATTAATGCATTCCTTGTGCTACTTCTGAATATTAATAAAAATTAATAATTAATTTTGCCTTTGGCATTGCAAGATATACTAGTTTTAATTAGTGTACTGTACTCCTAGACAATTAAAAAATAATTGATGTCCACGCTTATTGGTGGTGTCTGTGATCTTCTTTTCTGTTGTTGTCAACAAAAGCCTTAAAAAACAAGCTCGAGAATGTAGTGCTGTCCACTTGATTTAAACACCCAAAGTCACAGGCAAATCTTTTATGATGAAACAGAACAGTTTTCTGTTTAAATTATACACAAGTATATTAACTAGAAAGAGAAAATTAAAAGCTGATGGCTACAAGGAATAATGGAAAGTCTATAAAAATGTTTTATCTATCAACAAATTTGCCTGGAAAATATCAATGGTTAGCGCCATCTCTCAGCTGCAACACAGAGAGGCCATCTTGGATTTGTTATGTCAAGTCCATCAAGCATTTAATTCTGATGTCCTCCTTAACCAGCTTTAGTTATTTAAATTCAGCGTATCATGTGACTGTTCTACTACATCATTTAACTGTGCCATGAACTACTTTATCATGGAATGCTGAAGAATCTCCCTGTGTTCTCCTCTTCCTCTTCCTTTCTTAACAATAAAGACTGTGGAACACAAGACAACATTTATGATTAACAGGAGGAATAGTTTCCTTTGAAAACATTTGTATCAGAAATCTTGAATAGAGGGAGGTGGTTGTTTTGGAATGAAATAATTCAAATCCCACAACCCATGTGTTGCTTGGTTTTATTTTTTAGAACCAGGATTCTTCTTTTTAAGAAATCTGTATTGAACAACCATAAATATACCTTAATACCAAGAGGTGGTAGGTACACTAAGAGAACACTGACTTAGTAAAACACATGGCAGAGAAGAAGGGAGCCACAAGAGGTCTGAATTTCACACTTTACCCATGAATCACTGGTTAGTGAGCATTTTTTAAGGCAGAAAGTCACAAATGGATGCAAATGATTTTTATCAGGTTAATAATCTTTTTCTTTCTTTTTTTAAAATTTTGTTTTTTTGCTTAAAGTATTACAAAGAGTATTTCATATGTCTCCTTTTTTTCCCCCTTGACCTTCCCCCGGCCTCCCCTACCCCCCAGTGTCTTGTGTCCATTGGTTATGCTTATATGTAGGTTAATAATCTTAATAGCAATTTTAATTGGAAAAAAATCTGTTCTAGAAATGTAGGCTTCGGTTTATTCTCCACAACAGTATTGCCTTCATAGTACTTATTGCAGTCTAAAATTACCTTGGTCATGAAATTACTACTTGTTCATAATCTGTGTCTTGGCCCATAGTCTCAGCCCTGTGCATGAGGGGAGGGCCTGTCATTATCCACAGCTGCATTCTTGGTGCCTAGCACAGAGCTGATACTCAGCAAACATCTGTAAAATGAATGTATTAACTCTGATCTAACATGTTTTTTTTTCCTTGAGTCTTCTGAATTTTCCTTTTCCATGCCCATCAAAGGTGAATGGATAAATAAGATGTGGTATAACCACATAATGATATATTATTCAGCAATAAAAAATAAACTACTGCTACACACAATCACATGAATGAATCTTGAAATAATAAGTTATGCCATACGAGGCAGTCAGAAAGGAGTGATTCAATGCAGTGAGCTCTGGAGCAGGAGAGCCGCTATGGTGACAGAGATCAAAATAGAGCATTGGTGGCCTCTGAGTTGAGTCGCTGGAAAGGGGCATCAGGAACACTTTGGTGTGCTGGAAATGCACATCCTGACCGGGCTGGGGTTCCATGGATGCATACGTTTGCCAAAACTTATCAACTACACATTTAAGATCTGTGCATCTGCAGTATATAAATTATGCTTTAATTTTTTAAAACTTTAGAAATACCTATTTCCTTTTTCTAGCCCATTGTCAAGTGAAGGAGGAAACTCTGAAAATGTGTCTAGTGGAGAGCTCTGGAATTCCTCCTCCCAACATCAGTACCTCACCCACAATTCCTCCAGGCAGTCAGGCAATGGAGTTGACATTACAGCCTCTCCCTAACTCAGGCACACCACCACCTGGCCTTCCAATCTGGGTGGGTGTGGGTGGGTATGACCTGTCCCTCTGGCCTACTGCACACGTCAAGAAGGCAGGGTTTCTTCATCACAAACATGCAGTTCTGATGCAGAGAATTGCCTGACTCCCCTGACAGAAGCTGTGAATAACACTTAGCAGCCCATGCAAATGCTGTGGTCTGCGTCTGTGTGCCCAGCTGGGCTGGTGATCAATTTTTACTTCTCAAATTGGGTCAATGAAAAAGGATAGAGCTTTCCATTCCTGTGATGTAACTCCTCAATGCGATCTAAATTCTATTAACACTGGGAAACCTGGAAATTCCAAAGAAAGCCTTTGGCTTCACTGGGACCACCTTTCAGAAAGGCCCATTGACCTACTTTCTTTTTAGACTTTCTTTTAATTAAAAGGCCCAAATTTCTTGGGTATTAATCGAGGATTAGCTTGAGAATTAAGCTGCAATGCATCACACAGGGAACAAGCCAGTGAAATGGTGAGCTGTCTCCTCTTCCAATCAGTATTTAACCAAATCTGAGGGTCTTCTTATACTAGACACAATGATGCAGCTTCCTCACATCTGTTAGAAGGACCAAGATAAGTGAGAGGATTCCTGATACTGTGCCTGGTGGAGGTGGCTGTGGATTCGGCAGCCTTTGGATATTCTCTGTTGGCTTCTTCTAAGAATTGCATCTCTCCCTCCTGATGGTCTCACCCTGACTTAGCTTTTCTTTAGTCATGTGACAAGTGAGTATCTGGGGCTCAAAGTCACAGCTTGCTTTGCATTTCCTGTTGGTTGGCCTTTGGGGTGCCCATGGACTTATGGGGGTCTGAGCTGCACCCAGTATCCCAGGCATCCCACAGTGAGTTCTACACCTGACCTGAAAAATGTTTATTTAGTGTCCCTCATGCTCCCAGCCTAGGCCACAGGCAGAGGAGGTTGAAGGACACACAAAAAGCCCTCTGGCAGTGCAGGCACCGGAGAGCGACTTATCTGAAGGTAGCACATGAAAACTGTCAAAGGAGGAAGCAAGATGTTGTGTTTGACCAGAGGAGGAACATGACTCAGAGGTTTATGATAATCAAAGAGCATCTGGGAGTGAAACTCGGGCTGTGTCTTCATGGAGGGGACTCATTCAGGTGAAAGAGGATGTCCCAGGCTAAACAAACAAAGAAATGTTGTTTGGTAAGAGAATGAGCACTGCTTTTGCAAAGCAGTTTTATTCCCCACTTACAGTTCAGACATTCCCATCCTAGATTCACAAGTTTGGCCATTTCATATATCCTGATCATGTATAGCCACTCAACAGGGACAAGGGACAAACCTATAACTGTGGGTGGCAAGAACCACCACACAGATCAGGGAAAGACATCTGTGGCTGTTTGATCCTGGGTCTGTCAAGAGCTTCCTCTCTCAGTGGCATTGGGACTGTCCAGAGCATGAATGAGGCATTTTATGTGTAGGCCTTCAATAAAGGACTACTGTGACTAACATTTTTCTAGAGTAGAATCAAAATCATATTTAAAGTATACAAGCAATAGAAAATCACAGACTCAAGCAACCTGGCCCCTGCAGTCATCACACTACTTCATGGCCCTGCCCTGGCTCCCTGGTGAGTCCTTATCTAGACCCCTTATCTAGCTTCACCTGTCATCTCTCAGTGTTCAGTGCCATCTCCTGAGCCCATTTGGGCAGCATCCACCTTTAAAGAAGTTTGTTTCAAAATGGACGCCGAGAACAGAAGCCCCCACTGCAATGTCAATCCCAACCAGTGGTGTGTCAGGACCTGCAGGACCTGGGGAAGGAGGTGTGGCAAACTCAGCCTTTTGCCCAGAACACCTGGCCACGCTGAGTGCTCAGCCTTTCCCTGCTCCTCTGGTTCCTGTGCAGACTGTGGGGAAGGGATGTGCGGGGAATTCATTCAGTGATGACATCGGAAGCCCTGAGACAATTTGCTTAACCTCCTACACCCATGTCTATACTAATAAAAGGGTAGTATGCTAATTTGACTGGACGTCTTCCGAATGACCTTCCAGACGTCCTTCCTGACAACGCCGGGCCCCGGGAAAAGCCACACGCCCTGCGGTCCCAGGCGCCTGCGGCTGGCCCGGGTGAAGCTGCCCACCCACCATCCCCCGTGGCTGCGGCCTTCCCCAGGCGAAGCCTGCCTGGGTCCTGGGTGCCTGTGGCCAGCCAGAGGGAGGGAAGCCCAGGTCCCGGATGCCTGTGGCTGGCCGGAGGAGGGAATCCTGGGTCCCGGGTGCAGGGCCAAGGCAGAGGTGGTTAGGGGTGATCAGGTAGACAAGCAGAGGCGGTTAGGGGTGATCAGGTAGACAAGCAGAGGCGGTTAGGGGTGATCAGGCAGGCAGGCAGGCGAGCAGTTAGGAGCCAGCAGTCCCAGATTGCTAGAGGCATGTCCGACTGCCGGTTTAGGCCTGATACCTGTGGACATCCCCTGAGGGGTCCCAGATTGGAGAGGGTGCAGGCCGAGCTGAGGGACCCTGCTGCCATGTGCACAATTTTGTGCATTGGGCCTCTAGTTATATTATAAGCTATGGGGAGGTCAGGGGGTTGGCTGAGCCACAGTGCCTGGCATATAGCTAGTGCTCAATAATAAGTATTAACTGGAAAATACATAGTCTCATCCAACAGATATGAATGTCAAGTCCTCTCTTGAATCCAAAAGCCAAGCATAGCTTTCATGCCCCAGGGGGTTGAAGCCCTCTCAGATTTCTACTCTCCACCCCCAATCACCCAGCAAAGCTAAGAGTCCTCCTTTCTTCTGGATCCATCCATCCTCTTACCCATCAGTTGGCACACTTCCCAGGTGGAACTGTAGTTGTTCACATAGGGATCTGTCCCCTCCACTAGCTCAGGGACTGCTGGGTAGCACTAGCAGCTATCAATGATGCTTATATAAAATCAGGCTTGTCATTTGGCAGCCCCACCTTCTAACAGAGTTCACCTGATGGGCTTAAATCTTGATTTGCTACCATGAGCATGAAAGACCTGAATTATGTCTGCCAGCTATTCCAGAATGGTGCCCTTTGAGAAAGCAGCCAGGTGTCCATCATGCTAAAGGACTTCCTTCTGTCAACAAGAGAACACCCGTAGCTGTAAAGAAGGGAGGCCTGGCAGGGCTGCTCGCTGATGGAGCCCATGCTGAGTCTGGCACACGCTGTACCTCTGTGGGCAACCCAGGAGACCTCACGATGAGAGCTGACAGACAGCCTGGATGGGGTTGAACATTGCGTGTGCTTGACTTTTTGTGTAACAGGCCACGTGACATGTCTAACCATACAAATGGAAGTTTTATGATGATAGGATCAGTTTTTGCTGAGATATTTATGTGACAATCTGACAGATATAAAACTACAAAGCTTGCTTTTATGCTTCCCATCCTTCCAGAGGGAAAAAATAAATACTGAGATGATGGGTCACTTTGAAGAGAATTTATGATCTAAATTACTTAATACCTGGTAAACTTCTAGTATGCATGGTGATGTCTCTCTATGCTATTAAAGAGAAACTTCATTCCCCAAGACTGCAAATGGACCAACCCTGAAGAGGAACCAAATATTCTGCCTTCCCCTATCCTGGGTAAAAATCCCTGGAGGAAGGGCATCCACGCAGCTGCACTGCACCAGCATCTCCCCAGCCCGTGTTGCACAGCCTCTCCCTGCCACAAAACATTGGTCCATCCCTTAAGAGAAAAACTACATCCTGAAATGTGTGTGTGTTTTATGTCAGCAATAAAACATAGCATTCCCATGCTGCAGAGTACACAACATCAGACTGGGAAACAGCAGAGGACGGCTTCAGGACAAATCCTAGTAATCGACAGTGGCCACTGCCAACGTCTCTCCTTCATTTCAGTCCAGGTGACAACTAAGAGTGCGGCCCTTACCTGTGAGTCTGAGATCGGCCCAGCTGGTGCCACTTTGCTGCCCAAATGGGTGTGGAAGGTGTTGCAGAGGATGCTGGTGGGGGCTGCGATTAGACATTAGCAGCCTGACCACTTGACCTTTCTCATTGACTCAGGTGCTCCTTGTTACCTACTTTTGGGGTCATAGCCCAGCCCCTGGGCCAGGAGCAGGAGTCATATAAGTAGAGGTATCGCTGTCCTCACCTGCAGAGGACAAACCAGGCCCACCCACCCTCTCTCCATCAGTGATTTGGAAGGCCCAATGAGTTCATACGTGTGGTCTTTAGGCTCCAGATAAATGTCTCCTTTCCAACCCTTGCTCAATGTTGCAGAGTCATGGAGGAGCTGGTGCCTAAAACTGCACCTCCCAATGTCCAAAGGTCCTCTAACCCTGGTGGTCTGAATCTAGGAATTAGGGATGGACAAAGCTGCAAGAATATATTTCTCTTTTTGTACTTGTTCCTTTACAGCAGGGGTGGGGAACCTTTTTTCTGCCCAGAGCCATTTGGATATTTATAATATCATTCACAGCCATACAAAATTATCAACTTAAAAATCTAGGAAAAAAGCTCCTAGATTTATTGAATTTTGAGTACCACCTGTGGTTGCTTGGGCAAGGCCAGACCAATTGATATGGTCTGCGGGCTGGATGTTCCCCACCCTGCCTTAGAGTGATGTCCCTTCTGGGGAACCATGGAGGGTCAGACTGGGTGGGAGCATTATAGGTAGAGAAATGGGTTTCCAAAGCAGAGGCTCTTCTTGATGGCCACCTGGCAAGGCAGTCACTAGAGCCAGGCTCTTTTGAAACTCAGACTGGTGCCTTCCTGAGGTGCTTCTTCCTGCCTCCTCCCAGCACATTCTCAGAGTCTAATTTTTCCAGGGTATTTGTGGGATGCTGCCCTTTCCAAGAAACATGTTGGTAGCTCAGGAGAAAGCATGAGTGGGTGTGAATATGTATGCTAGTGTGCATGTATGCACCAGTGTGTGTGTGTGTGTGTGTGTGTGTGCGCGCGCACACACGGTATCCAGCCCAAATTAAACTCTTTTACCATATTTTATCAGATCGATCTTCTGTGTACTCCTCAGCATTGTCTCATTTAAATAAAACTTCCATTTGTAACAATCCTATAAATAGAAAGCCCTATTGATCCAAGCCCCAACAGCACTCTGCACTTTGGTTCTCACTGAAGCCTGACTGGTTAATGTGAGGGCTACAATTTATTATGCGGCAGATACAGGGCAAGGCCATGCCATGTAGGGCTCTAAACACAGGTGTGCTGAGCTCGGCCAAGCAAGGTCAGTGGGGCCATGTTCAGGATCACAGTGTGCTCTTGATTTGCCATTTCATAGCCTTGACGGAGGCCCCCTGCCCAGTCGTGTCTCAGCAGTCTCTCACCACAGGGGTAAAGATGTAGGCCTCAGAGCACCCAAATGCTGGATTGTTTTATACTCAGAGGCCATGCTGGGGCATGTGTGAGTAGATTTGATAATTGTGTCTGGTCTACCGGAGATGTGCAATTGACCAATAAATACATACTGTGCGTAGGGCACGGTTATCTGTAAGTGGAATTTATTTCCATCAGAAACTGTAGACTTAGGACCTGCATCCATTGCTTTGTTGATTAAGCCATTCACCATTGTTTTCATCAGTCTGCTGGGCATTATTGATAGTTTATAATCAAATGATTTCCCCCAAATTCATGGAAACTAAGTCTGAGTGGGATGTTGGTCTGATAATAGAGATAAGAGCACATATACAGGGTGTCCTTAAAAAATGTATACACCTTTTAACAGCTGATAGCTAAATTTTGAAAATGAAAATGTATTTTAATAAACATTGCCTTTATAATTATTCAAAGTGAGTGTATACATTTTGGGGGGACACCCTATATATTCATGCACAAGAAATCTGGCTCGGAGCCCCTCTCTGCTTCACTGGCAGAAACCCCACAGATGCAACACCAAACCACCTCAGAACACAAGCGTGTACTTCCCAAAGCTGGGTTATTCTGTTACAAATCACACAACGAATAGGGCAACTATATAATGCACACAAACTTCACTAAGCCTCACCCACTTCTCTTTCAGTGTAGTTCCTTCAGCCTGAAATGAAATACATGCTTTCATGTCTTCCCTACAGGCCTGGTCCCTGACTGCCTGTGAGCTTACATACACTTATACACACATGCACAGCTACAAAAATCAGTTTACACACACACACACAAACACATGCATGCCTAGCGGGAACATAATTTATGGTGCTAACACCATGTCAGGCAACATAAGTACCAGCACGCTTTCTCTCCAAAGCATCAGTGAGGCCGGGAGAAACTAAGCTTCTGGATGCTCAGTATCATTTGGTTTCTCCAGGAACAAGGGATAAAACTTGAGTGGGTGCTTGTTCTAGATCCAAGTAATAAACAGGCTCACGCAGGTAGGTGGTTGTCCCAGGAAAAAGAAACTTTACCAAAGGAGGAATCCCATTTGCTTTAGAGTTATTTGCAGCTATAAAGAATGGTTTTCCAGTTTCTACCAGTTCCATGATATTGAACACATCACTGGGTGCAGGTTTGGGCCAGGGTCCTTGGCAGAGAGCCATGCCCACGCTCACATGGCATCTACACTCTCACTTACACACACTGTGTTCTCACTAAGAGCAAGGCTGAACTTGCTTATCTGTTACACTGTATACAGGTCTTAATAAAGTCTTTTTTACCGTTAAATTTTAATAACTTGGGATATAGGTAGGATAGAAACAATATCTAAGAGGCATTTAAAAGCAAATCCATTAAATTTTAGGGTACCTGCATTACATGGTTAGAACATTATCATTTAGATCCTGCAGGGGAAATGGCCACTGTAAGAGAGAGGAAAATTGTGTACTTTGGGAAACACGATCCAAGTCTAATATCATTTGTGAGATGAGAACTCTCTGCTCATTACCAGGAAGATTGTTTTTATCCTACCCATAACTAAAGTTATTAAAGTTTGAGACTGTAAATGCTTAATGAGAAACTGAGGAATAAATGACAACAGCTAGGACCTGGACTAGTATTTATGGATGATAAACTTTAAATCACAATTGTGAGATAGTGCCTTGGCCTACATGGTACACTTCTGCCTCCCCCCACACCCCACCGCCCTTGTGAGCGTGAAATGACTACATGGTAAAATAATAAGTGGGGTACCATGCTAACCATGATGCTGTCCAGTGGGGGGAAGCACTTCTACTTGGATTCAAGAATGGAGTTGACACTCCAGCTAAAAGCTAGAGCAATATGGTCCACTTCTCCCCACCTGCCCTGATGTCATCCTCTGTCCATACCCTCCAAATAGTGGAGACCAGGATGTCCCTGCGAGGACAGAAAGAGTGGCAGCACCTTGCACACAAGAGAAGACATGAGAGGCACTCTCATCTGGGAGGAGTGGACCACCCCAGCCACACAGCTGATGAGGGTTCAATTGGAACTCAGCATCTGCAAACTGAGACCAAAAAGCCAATATGGTCAGCCAAGGATGGGCTGGCTGGCTCTCTATTTCTTTAGTGGAGGCTGCTAGAGTTGTCAATTGAGCCCTCTGCCTTGGGCCAGGCTGCAACTTGGTGAAACTGTCAACTGAGTGGCGGTCTTCATGGCATTACATGTGAGGGGTCACTTTCTACCAGGACATTCATTATCCTCTTGGAGTCCTACCTAAACGAACCCCCTAGACATTGCTGTGGATCAGTGGTTAGACTCTGCTGGGAGCTTTTAAAAAATACGGATGACCAATAATATGAGCTCAAAGATTCTCATTTTATTAAATGGGAGCGAGGCCTGAGCACTCACATATGGCAAAGGCTCCTGAGAATACACCAAGGAGCTCTGGTGGGGAACCATAAACTGGGAGCAGTTTTTCCCATCTTGGCTGCACACTGGGCTCACCTGGGGAGCTTTGAAACTACAAATGTCCTGTCCTACCCTTAGAATTCTGACCCGACCATTCTGGGGAGTGGCCTGGCTGCCAGGATCTTTCAAGCTCCCAAGAGAGTCTAAGGTACAATCAGAACTGAGAACCACTCCTGCCCTGAAGGATGGTCCCTGAGCCAGTCTCAGCAGGTGGGGAAGAAAGCACAGGGTGCCACAGCCCTGTCCTGGTGAGGCCCAGGGAAGAGCTGATTTGCAGAGAAGGAATGGAAATGGGTGGGAATGGCAGCTGGACCAGAGAGGGTCTCTCCGAGCTCCTGTGGACCTCAGCGTGATTCAGAGAGAGGGAGAACGGTTCCCACGCCTGCAGGAAGAGGATACAGGTTCTGAGCAGCCTGATAGTTCCATCCTGCATTTCCCACAGCCTCTGTGCTCTCTGCACGCCGAGTGGGCACAGGAGAGGAGAGAGGGCTGACGTCCAGGTGGGAAAGGGCTATGGGGGGTCCTGAACACTAGCTGAGGTATCTGTCATTCAGGAGGTAATGGGCATCTCTGAAGGCTTTGGGGCCCAGGTGAGGAGTGTGCAGGGAGCTGACTTAGGAATATTCCTCTGTAGGATGTGATCTGAGAAGACAGTAGAAGGGAGAGAGGCTGGCTAGGAGAGGGTGTCAGAGTACAAGAAAGAGGTGAAGTTTGTATCTTCTTATGAGGATCAAGAGCATCCCCTCAGAGTTGTTTCAGGGTCTATGATTTCTCACCGGTCTCACTCAGTATAAAGGATACAAATGTGCTCAAAGGGGTTGCCAACTGTAGGAGCCAAACTATTAATTTGAGGGTGTCATGCAAACTGTAGAGAAGGCATTGTGAATGGTTGGTCCTTGGCAAACTGGAGAATCCACATGGCAGAAGGTATTCCCATTCAAAACTATTAAAACACTGTCAACAGACACTACATCTCTCTGGGTATGTTGTGAGTTTTAACCTGAGTGCTCCTGCGACTCCTCCTTCTCCTTGAGGGGGGCCCATCCTCCAGCCTGGGCTCTTCCATCTTGTTCTATCCGTTCCTTGCGGTGAAGCATGGTGTGGGGGGACACCTGTATAAGGTCATGGTGCACGGATTGGAGCAAGTGATAAGAGAGGCTTCGGACATGGATTGTCAACAGCCTCCACATGCTATGGCTATAGATGGCCTGGGCACCAGCCAGCGCAAGACCAGTCTGGTGAGACTGCTCTGTATCCTATGCCAGTCAGAAAGCACAGACCCTCACCACCACCACCACCACCACCACTGCCCACCCACCCACCTACCCCTCCGTGGTCCCCTTTCTGCCCTGTTTTGAGCATACAGTTACCCACTGCTTCAAGGCTGGGAGAAAGTGGGGCAAGGAAATGGCTCTATTAGCCAAGTACTAAGGACTGACTTGCATCACTTTCCTTTCATTATGTAAGAATGTTGCACAAATCATTAGGTAAAATGTGATGTGACTCTTCCTTCAATTAAACACAATGATGGGAGCAAAGTCTGTATTAGTGTGCAAATTCCCCTGGAGAGTATCTTCTCTGCACAGTGCAATGACTATTAGTTTTCTGCCAAAATAAAGGTCACCAGACAGGAGCCTCCCCCACCCAAGCCTGACTTCCTTGGACATGCAGTGTAATCAGGCAAGATGTGTCACAATCAGGAAGGCAAGGGTGCAGTAATTATATTGAATATGCCTAGTGCCCTGCAACCTGGGCCCTGCTCTCCCAAGTGCCTAGACGTCATAGATCCCGGAGCCTGGCTCACAGAGTTCATCCTTCCTATTTGTCCTAATTTAAGGAAGAGGCAAATAGTCCCAATGCCTGATCTGAGCCACTTGAATATCAGAAGTTTCCTATGGATGGTTTCACCTGCAGAGAAGAGCAGAGCGTGTGAATCTTGATCCACTTACTCATATGCAGGAATGCACCCTTCTTCATTTTTCTACAACTTAATGTCTAATTTAAGCCTTCATTACATTGTGTGGCAAATTAATCTCAGATAACTCAAGGCTCTTGCCTGGGATTGGTCTAAATTCCAGGAAATTATGCAGAGAAAAGTGCCTGGGGGGAGACAGAAGGGTTGAGCCCTTTGTCCTCAGTCCATGCTGTCATCCACCAGTAGGAATATAGTCCTGCCTGGTCCTTAGTTATCCATGTGGCCTGTCACAGCTCTCAGCATCTCATTCATGTGAACAAGAAATAGGATCTGGGGCATTATGAGGATGAGATGCTCTGAGAGACTAAAAAACTCCCAAGACCATGAACTCAGCCAGCCCAGCGTCCTACTTCTAGGAACACCCACTGATCTTCTCTGGGGACCCAACCCTTCTCACCACTCAGTCCAGTTGACTTGGAAGGAACTGAATCCACATCCCAGCTCTTGGTGGAAAGACATGAACTTAGCCAACCAGCCCATTTCACTCCCCTAGCCAAACTGATGTGTTCAGAGATAAATCCTTCAGAATTGTCCACTGACAGTCTTCCTATGTTTGGAAGTACTGGTGAAGAAGCAGTATGTTTGGGGGGGGGGTCATTAAGTTGGAAGGATGAAGCTGGGAATTGCTGGGGGCAATCTGGCACTATCTAGAGGGAATCTGCCTGAGAAGCAATGCAATATGGAGACGGGCAGAGTGGAGGGATGGAAGAACACTGGTTCTGCTGGCCTTGAGCTCCTGGTCCAGCTATACCTGAAGCTATCTGCACCGTCCACTTTTCAGTTACATAAACTGATAATTTGCCTTTCCTGTTCAGGCTAGTTTGAGCTGGGCTTCTGTGCAACCAGAATAATTTGAGTAGGACATTATGGATCTAAAAGTGAAAATTATTCCAGCTTAAGAAACCTAAGGGCAGGGCAGACCCAGGTATGCTGGGCTCTGAACTTGTATAATTTTAGCAGCTCTCTTTAAGAAAAAGAAGATCAAATTACAAATACAGAGTGTCATAAGGCCATTTTATAATAGGAAAGGACACATGGAAATAGGGGCCCTGAAACTTAAGCTTCGTTAGCTCACTGGTAGTGGGAGGCCCAGGGAGCGGTCCCCATTGCTCTGTAAAGCCTTTGGTAAAAACACGTGATCTCTTCAGGTCTCAGTCTCATCCTCTAAGGCAAGAGGGTTCATCTACGTTAAATCTCATCCAGCTTAAAAACACCATGTGTTTACCATTTTAATTGAAGAAATGACATCATTTAATTTTTTCAATATTTGCTTGGACAAAAATTTCTCTGTCTGTCCAGCACCTGCCTGGGTGATCTGATTTGCCTGGACCTCCTCATCTCTTTCCTACCTTCCTCCTGAGACCACCCCACTGCTCCACTAACACTGGCCCAAGCAATGCGCCAGAGATTCAGGACAGCCATGCATTTCCACCATCTCGGTGGGCATAGGACTGACCAGGAATGGGAAGAGGCTGATTAGGGAAAATAATGCCAAGTTTTGTACTCTCTAAGTAAGTGTTTCTCTCTCAGCTGTCTGGGAAGAGAAGTTTTCTTAAAAAATGTTTTCATACAAAATTTCTAAAATGCTGAAAATACAATAAGATTAACAGTCCCTAGAGGCAATGGCTTAAATATTTTATCTTCTTAGATATCAGTTACACTGCACTTTCCTCCAAGGATCTAAAGTCTTTTAAATATAGCATCTAATTAATCCTCCTGTCATCTGTGGATGGAGCAGCATCATTACCCTGATTTCACAGGTGAGGACACAGACACTATGGGAGGGGGGTCCACAGGCAGAAGCAGCAGCCTGATTCCAATAAGTAGAGACCCCAGCCACACCACTGGTAGTTGACCCGGTGGGGGCATCATTCATAAAACCCCTTCAAAAGAGGCCACTCCTGACCTACACAATACAGGGCGTTCAGAGTATAGCAGACAGTCACCAAAGAAATACCAAGGAAGGTTAGAGACATCTCTGACCCAGATGCACAGACAAGGTCTCAGAGAGCGTATGACTCATCTCACCAAGAGATAATCGATTCAGGATACAGATGGCCACATCTCTAACAGATCTCCTAAGCTTTGAATTTTCACAAACAGGTTATTTTTAAACACCCCTTTATTAAAAGAGTTTTGGGTCTAAAATGGCACCCCCCCAAAAAACGGGCAGAAAACAATGCTCATAATCATTAGCTGTGTTTGCTGCACCTCCCACGTGCCAGGCAGCATGCCCCACAACGGTCATCCTCGATCTCTGACCTCCAGCCCTGAACTGTAACCATCACTGTTCTCACTTTAAGAGGCAGAGATGACACCTCAATGAGCTTAACTCATTGCTTCCAACTAGAGAGCAGGAGGACAGTAGAATTCTTCCACCGGCTGCTCCCTGCTGCTCCTCAGTTTCATTTTTCAAACCATTTGATTGTTTAGATGCAGCATTAAGCAATATGGCCCATCACTTCTGGTGACTCCTGCTGGATAAACCAGGAGATAGAAGCTAATGAGAGACCTTCCCCCCACCACCCACCCCCACCCCTCCAGGAGCACACCTTTCTCGCAGCCATCACCACAGCAACTGCAGGTGTAAGGGTTGCAGCACAGTGTTTTCAGAAGGAGCAGGTTCAACTCAGAAGTCACCCAAAGGCTCTCTCATTGTCAAAACGCGGAACCCCTGTTCCTGCCTCCTCCCCAAATCCAGAGCACCAACCCCATAGTGCAAGCCCAGAGGATGTGCCAAAACATCAAATACAAAATATCCTCCCTCTTGGCCCACATGACAGTGCTTCCAGGGAGAGAAACATAATGGAGATAAAGGGGAGGAAAGGGATCGCAGAAAAAAGACGGAAGCGAGGGGCAAGGTGTGTGCATGAGTGCGTGTGCGTGTGTGTGCGTGTGCGTGTGCGTGTGCGTGTGTGTGTGTGTGTAGGGAGGGAGGGAGAGGATGGATGAGCATATGTCACAGACAGACCAGGAGCAACAAAGAAAGATAGAAAAGGTCATCCAGGAGTGGAAGAAGAAAAAGAGAGAGAGAGAGAAAGGTGGAAGGCAGTGAGTGGAGGAGAAAGATGAAGGCGAAGAGACTAGAAGAGAAAACGCAGCACTGAGACAGGAGCCTCTGACCCAAGTTGTAAAATGACAAGGATTGAGTGAGCAGTTTTTAATACAGATAATATTGTCCATGTAGTCTATAAATATAAAATTAAATGCTGACCTCTCTGGTCCATGTCAAAAGTCCCAGCCAGTGTCAGCACATATTGTTTTTATTTGTTTCAAGAGAAAATAGATCAACAACATTAAGCTCCCAATGAACAGAGAATTGAATGAATTAAAAAGCAGAGCCATAAATCGCACTGGGTTTATTGGCACCGTGATAAACATGCCTAGGACTCCACGGGGAGTGGGGTCTGGAGTGTTCTCAATACCCCGCAGCCTCCTCACCACCAAGAAAGGAAAAGAGATATTAAGACTGGGCGCTCTTCTCCACTCTCACTGCCTCTATCCATCACCATATGACAAAGGCTCCAGCACACGTTTCAAGAAATATTGAGAAGGAGGAGAACCTGGGAACAAGGCAATTTGGAGGAGCCCTGGGGATTCAGGGTGCCCAGTGCCCCCCTCACCAGCTACATTTGACAAGAGGAGTTGTTAGGGAAGGGAGAGCTGGGCCTGGAAGTCCGAAGCATCCAGGAGGCCCTGGCCAGCCGCCGCCCACCCTCCCGGCTCCCACTCTCCTAGGCCAGTTGGTTATTCACAGGAACAGCTGCTTGCCAACCAGGGAAATGCATTTATTTCCAGCTTAGGAATTCACACCATAACTTGGGCAGTTGCTAAATAAAGCATCATTCCTTTCACAAAGCCAGTTTCGTGTGGACTTTTCAGCACTGACTTCATGATGAATCTGAACAATTCTTAATTATAGAGACAGAGCTGAGCACCAGCATTTACAGAAAGGAGACAAACTGTTCACAGGACTCACACTGTCTCTGGGCGTGGCCAGTTTGGTCCCCAGAAGCCACGCAGAGGAGACCTGCCTGCCATCCACACCCCACTCCTTTGTTACCTGCCTCTAACCAGGCTGTAACTATGGAGGTTGAGAGGCAGGCAGAGCAGAGATAGAATGAATTGTTTCACTAGACTTTTGATGACCCCTCAGCTGCCACCATCAGTTGAAAAAGCAAGACCCCAAGATTTGGGCAGAAGAATCTTATATGAAAGAAGTACTAAAAGGCAACATAAATCAGACTGAAAATAATTTCCACTTATAAACAAAAGAAATGCTATATATTTATAAAGCAATAGTAAACAAATGGATAAATTATTAAAACTCAGAAATAATTACCATTTAAAACAAATTTATAAAGCAATAAAGATTGCTTAGCTATTAAAATATTTTAGATAAGTATTTTACAAAGCTACTATTTGCTCTACAATTTCTACTGATACTGATACTTTAAGTCTGTCACTGATTGTGATAAAACTCGGTCAGATGACCACGCAGCTGGCTTGGCTCACAGACATTTTTTCACCATTACAGTTACATGACCTTAATTAGATGAGAGAGTCGTCCTCTCTGATGTGGGAGTGTATGGGGGTGTGCGCTTTGGCACATCCTCCTAAGCCTCTCCACTTAGGATTTTGTTCTTTCTTTATAATAAAAATAGTAATAAAGTGGCCAGCACACCCAGTGCTCATCACAGGCTTTCCTGATGTCCATGTAATTCACCCCCACAACACCTCCGCCAGGCAAGTGTCAGCATTATGTCCAGGAAACTGAGGCACACAGAGGTTAGATAACTTGCTCAAGGTCACCCATAAATGGCAGACTGGATTCCAGCCCAGGCAGCCTAGCTACAGTCTCTGCTCTTGGCCAGTGTACAAAGTCTTATTTCTTTCCTGGGCTCTGCCTAGCAGCAACCCAAGTCTCACCTCATACCATCTTAAAGGCCGCATTCGATCTCAAAGGGATATATGCACCCCTATGCTCACTGTAGCATTATCTAAAAAAAACAACCTAAGGATCTGTCAACAGATGAGTGAATAAAGAAAGTGTGGCATAAAATATACAACAGGATATCATTCAGCCATAAAACAAAGAAATCCTGCCATTTGCAACAATGTGAATGAACCTGGAGGGCATTATGCTCAGTGAAATAAGAGAAAGACAAATACTGCATGGGATCACTTGTATGTGTAATCTAAAAAAAGAAAAAGAAAAAAGTGAACTCATAGAAACAGAAAGTAGAATGGTGGCTGCCAGGGAATGAGGAAGGAGAAATTGGAAGATATTGGTCAATGGTCACAAACTTTCAATTATAAGTTGAATAACTTCTGGGGACTAGTTCATAACACTGTAACATATACTCGAAATTTACTAAGAGAGTAGGTAAGTGTTCTCAACACCAAAAAAAAAAAAATAACTATGTGAGGTGATGGATTTGCTAGTCAACTTGATTGTGGTCATCATTTCACAACATGCACGTATATCAAAGCATCACATTGTACACTTTAAATATATACAACTGTACTTGTCAATCATACCACAATAAAGCTGGGGGGAGGGGGAGGCCACGTTTGACCCTTGCAGTTCCCGTGCAGTGCGGAGTTCCCAGGTCTGCCCTGAACAAGGCTCCAGTGTGGATTATGAAAGGATAGCTACAGCTTGACTGACACTGGCCCTGATCTGGTCGCCCAGGACTCTAGGGCCTGAAGACCCCCTAGTGTCTTTGGGTGTCCCTTAGTGGGTCTCACAGGAGCTCTCAAGCATATCAGACTTTTAAAGCCAGCCCTATGCAGCCCCTGTCCACACCCCCGCAGTGCCCTCAGGGCCAGAGCTCTGAGGGCAACGGGGAGCAGTTCCCAGTCTCCAGCTCAGGCGCTCTTGCCTAATGGGTCATGGCAGGGAGGGCCCATACTGTTTGTGCTCCCACGTGCCTCAGTGTTGTTAGGAAACTGCCTTGGGTTTCTCTGCAGCCTCAGGGAATGGGGTGGGAAGAGGAACTGGACTCGGTCCTAAGGATCCGCTTCTCTTGCTGCCCAGCATCTACCTTCAGCCCAGACAAAAGCCCTCTGTGTAAACTAAGTCAGGCACCTTCCTAAGCTGCCTAAGCAAGGACAACATTGTCTGTTGAAACATAAAGCAGGTTTACGAATGAAGAAGGAGAATGATGATGACCTGGCAATTAAAATGAGGACACACACATGCCATGCTGGACCCAAGCAACATCGATTCCAATGCAGCTAACACCCAGAAATAATTTCTGTTAATTTCTCTGCCTCTTAGAAAGAGACATTTCTAATTCAGATACAGTATTGCCAAGCTAAATGCCAAGACAATAGACTCAGACCTTCAAGATCCAATTTTTGTTTGTCAGGAAAATGCAAGTGATTTCCTTTGCGGGTCTATGTTGAAAAGAATTTCAGGAAAGAGACTGCACCAGCATACACCCACTCAGCCTTCCAGACAGTGGATGCCTCCGCATTTGTTTGTTTAAAAGGTTTTCTATTTAGAAAGTAGAGGTCTTGTCTATGACGATTTAGATGAATTAGTGAGTTGACAATGATGAAGTTAATTAATTCAGGTGGTATAGACACACCAACTGGGTAATTCAAGATGAAAAGAGTTCAGCACATGTGAAAATAAAAGTATTAATCTCCTTTATCGCTCTGTTTTATACAGAACTTTTATTAACATGTACTAGAGAAGGAGGGGCAGAGGATAAAACATTCACATGTCAGCCATTTTAAGGGAGACTGGCAGGGGGCTCCCCCCAAGATCTTCAGAGAGTGATGTTGACTTATTACCCACCATTAGGAGGGAGTGTTCGTTTCTCATTTGTCTGAGACAGAAAGCTTCTTCCACAATATTGAGAGCTAATATCTCCATGAAGAGTTGAGTTTTGGTTCCTAAATAACCAGGATTGGCTCCATTTCTCACCTCCCACTTGAACACGAGATACCAAACCCAAATCAGATGTCCTTGCCATAGCCAGTGTGGCTCCGTTGAGCATCATTCCATGTACCAAAAGGTTGCTGGTTTGATTCCTAGTCAAGACACATACTCAGGTTGTGGGCTCTATCCACAGTGGGGGATGTGTAGGAAACAGCCAATCGATGTTTCGCTCTCAAACCAATGATTCTCTCTCTTTCTCTCTCTCTCTCTCTCTCTCTCTCCTCCTCCTCCTCCTCCTCCTCCTCCTCCTCCTCCTCCTCCTCCTCCTCCTCCCTTCCTCTTTAATAATCAATTTTTTAAATCTTTTTAAAAAATCAGATGTCCTTGGGGAGAAAGAATTGAAATACTCAAGCAGCTGATGAATAACATGTAGCCCTCAAATGAGTCTATTTTACTGAATTCTGAAGGTTTTATCCAGAGATTGACATAATGTGAATTCAGCCTAATATTTTCATCCTCATTTCTATAATGTGTTCTAACCCTTTCCAACCTAACAAAAGGCTGCACGTCCCCAAAATGAAGGGGTTCATTTTGACCTTAATAACTTCCCACCTGCTATGAAGGGGTCTGAGGCAGGTGCATTTCTTGATGCCCTGGGGGCATTTGTCTTCTTCCTAGTCACCAATGGAGACAAGACTCCCAGAGGCAGACAAGAGGTGACTGGTTCAGATATTGATCAACTCTTACTCACATAAAACCTTTAACCTCCCTCCAAGCATGATAGTCAAGCCAATGCCTGATATTCACATGTGGAAATATAAAATATCAGCATCCATGACAACATGGGCTATGATCTCATTTGATGCTCCACACAAAGCAGAGGGCAGCTCCGGGTAAGCTGGAAAAATTGTGCACTGGGGATACTGGTGCAACATAACCTGCTGATGATCCAAGGGGATAGGAGGCCCTGTCACCAATGCCCAAACCCACTGACAATCTGCACTAGTTGGGTTTGGCCAGGAGAACTGGGAGGCATGGAAGATCAACACAGGAGGGAACACTGGCCATAACAATCATCACCATTTGCTAAATGTGCCCTGAACTGGGGGTTCTGCACATATCCTCCCGCTGGAACCTCCTGGTTGTGCAGGTAACAAGGACCAGGGGAGGATCCCATGGTAGAGCACTTTATACCCTCAAAACACCTTCCCATCCATACCACAATTCCTCTACGTGGCCGTCTGAGAATCTGGCGAGCATGCAGGGAGCGGTTCCATCTCCCAAAGCTTTCCTTTAGTGCTATGTTCTCAGGCAACAGTTCCTGAGGAACAAGGTGTTAATTTACACTAAAGTGTTAATGATGAAACAGAAGACGGAGTTACATGCCTCAAAGAGCATATAATAACCATGGGATATTGGAGCATCATGAACTGTGTTGTCAGATCTTGTCCCAGTTTCCCCTCTCAGTAGTTGTGTGGCCTTGAACAGAACAAGTCCTTTAACCTCTTCTGGCCATAGTCTACTATTTTGTGAGATGAGGCTGGTAGCATCTACCTCTGCTGTGTGTCTGTCTGTGATTTAGATGTTTATGAAGAGCTCAGCACAGAGCACCGAGTAAATGGCCAACACACTGTCGGTTTGAGGAGGCCTTCACTACACTTAGTGTCTGCAGATCCTGTACCTGCCAGGCCCATCCAGAACCTCACAATGGTCAGGGCCCACTGCTCCTTCTCTTCACCTTTCTGCTCTGACTCTAGAACTTTCTGAAAGTGGCTTGCACTAGCACTTCACCCAGCATGTGGAGACCAAGGGAGGCCCTGAAGGCAAGATGAAGGCACTGGTACAAGTGGAAGAAGACTAGGATGGAGTCGTGGCTGGTCACCTGCCTCCAGGTCCCTGGATATGTGTGTGCAAACTCACATGTTCCCATAGGCTGCTAAAAGGCCTGCTATGAGAATACAATAACCTAAGTATCCCCATTTATGCCTTGATTTTCTGCCTACCTGGACTCTGGGCATCTCATACTAAGTCTATTTTTCATATCCAACATCAACCTGCAGCTCCAGGCTGCTCAGAAATATGGGGTATGTACCAGTTAGTTTTTGCTGCATAGCAAGCTACCTTCAAATGTTGTGGCTTCAACAACAACCTAGCTCACCATTCTGTGAGTCAGCAATGTGTGCTGGGCTGAGTTGCGCAGGTCTTCTGGACTTGGCTAGTCTCACTCTTGTGTCTGCAGTTAGCTGCTGTCACCAGGAGGCTGGCTGATCTAAGATGATGCAGCTTGAGTGTGTGCTATGCTCCCTGGTCTCACCCTCCAGTGGGCTGGCCAGGGCCTGTTGACATGAGGTTCACAGGGTCTAAAAGAAACAGCAGAGCAGAGGCAAGCACAGCCTCTTGAGGCTTAGGCTCAGACACGGACAGTTTTGGTTTTTGTTTTGTTCTTTGCTTTTGCTGCATTCTATAAAGACAGTAAGTCATATGACCAGCTCAGATTCATGAGATGTAGAGACTTCACTTCTTGATGGAAAGAATGGCAAAGTCACTTTGCAGAGACACAGAGAAGACAATATTTATGGCCATTTTTGCAAATAATTAATCACAGGATATAGAGAGCCCTAGAAAAGGCTGGGTCTAGAGAATTATTGAGAATCCATCTGAGCAGAGCAGGCCTGACTTTCCCACACTCCGCCCCACACCCTCCACCCCTTTGTTGCTGCAGTAACACTGGTGTTTCCCTAAAATATGAGAAAACCATTTTGCTCTGTTATGTTTTTCACTGACAGTTGAGAATATTTTTTACCCATTTATGGGTGCAAATTAATGAGATGACAACAGACTGAAACCAATGACAACTGCTAATCTGTAAGCAAAAACAAGGGATGAGGAGCCGAGAGCAGTACAGCTGTTTTATTTTAATTGAGGAATGATTTTATGTTAGAAACACTCAATATTCATAGCAAATTAAAAATAATGAAGTGAATTGATACCAATGATATTTTTTTTGCTTACTATCCCTTTGTAAATCTATTTTTTCACACAAATTGACAGGCCTAATTGATACATATGCTATTATTCCTCATTAGTAGGCTGAATAAAATAATTCTTGATTAAATTTATTGCAATTTACCAATCCAGCATAATGTTTGCAAGCTATAAAAGTCAATCAACAGGAAACCAGGGGGAAACCAATGACATTATTACATTTTATATAACACATAAGTGGTCTCCATGCCCTGGCAAAGGGAAGACCATCTGAAGACCCACAAATGGACAACACACCATGAAGAGGGAGGTCCGACCCTGTGCCAGCATTCACAGACAACAGCAAGAGCTTCAAGACCCCCTCTCCCTGTGTAGCTGGCCTGGGGTCGAACCATCCCTGCCCTCCTGGCCTGTGCCCATCCTTAGGCAGGCCTTCAGCCTTAATAACTATGACGTACAGTGACCTCCAGGGGCCTGAGGCTGGCAATGAAACCTGTCACCCACACCCATCCCACCCCAGCAGGATATCAGAAGGGAGGCTACCTAGAGAGATGATGAGAGACAAAACGACAACCTGTCCCCCAAGGGCTTGTCTGCTTCAGGTCACCCACTCTGGGGTACCCAAGTCAGAAGAGGTACAGAGTCCAAGTGATTTTCAATGAAATAAGATTCTAATGGAGTGTCTGACTCTCCAATGTCTCAGATACCACACAGCAATAGATTTAATGTCATGTCCGGCTCCATGGTTATGTTCTGTGAGGCTCAACAGCAGTGTTTTTGTTTTTTGTTGTTTTGTTTTTTAAAGAAGAAGAATTCTTTGCCAATCTTGACAAACTTGGAGATTGCACATCAATCCTTGGTGTCCATATTCCCTTTGAGGAAGAGGACTATCTGGTCCCTTCTGTATGGAACTGAGTTAAAGCTACCTGCTTTGGGTTAACTTGGAAAACCAGTAACAACAGTGAGGTTTTCCCACAGCACCCCCCCACCCCCCTTCCCAGCACTTCTCCATCCATGACTGACACAAACATCCTGTTCTGGACTCTTAACCATCACTCTCTGCTTCCCTATTGAAGCTATTGAACATATCACTCTCCATAACTCCCTCCACCCTCTGTGAACACAGCCCAAATGTGACTCATTCCCCAGGTCCTGCTCTCCAGGCAATGAGCTATGAATATTCCCTCTCTCCCAAGGTCATGATGATGAATAAGAGTCTTCTGGATTGCTGAAGTCTCCACCTACCAGGTGTACCGGTTAATAATGCGGATCTTTTTCAATAGATGGAGTTACACATATGTTGATATACTAGAGCAGTGCTCTGACAGGGAGAGGGACAAGGATAGTTAGGAACATAGGAGGTACTCAATAAGTGGTTTTAGACTTGGGTCCTACAACTACTTCCTGATCATCTCCTGTAATTCCTTTTCACTTCCAGCAATAAATAATTATTTGGGAGGTTGAAGAGAGATTTAAATGTGCCTCAAGGTCCCTTCTCCTTTGACTCTGAGATTCTGGGATTCTGCAAGGCATTAGGGAACAAAAAAATATCTCAGTGGGGGAACCATGCAAGGCAACTTCCTGGGGACAGAGAATTGCTCCTAGACACAAGCCACCATGTGTACAACCAAATGCAGTTAAGACAGAGTGAGGCAAGGTCTCAATGCAAGGAGGGGCATTCTGCTGGTGATCCCCGAGTAAAACCTGGAAGAATGCTACCTTTTCTTCTCTGCAAGGGCCTTGAATGCTGCTGGAGTTGTGCTAATATGTGCCTAGTACCCCAAATCTCTCTTTATGCTCCATACTGAGAACCTAACTTCTGACAGATACTTCCACCTATAAATTCCACAAGAACAGATACACAGACACAGCTTACTACTTTCTATCTCCAAACCTCCCCCTCCTTCTCCTCATTCCCAGTGCCAGGAGAGGGTTCAACTATAAATACTCAAACCACAAACTCAGGAGACATGTCCAACTTTCCCCTATGCATTACTACTTTCCCTGCCCCATATCCCATCTTTCATAACACCCTTCGTATTCACTGAGTTAGTCTTCTCGCATCCTATGCCACTGATGCAGTCCACCACAGTCTCTTATTCATATGCACCATCCATGCATGCAAATAACCACATCCAGCAAAATGCCTGACACACAGTGATAACAATAATAATAGTATAGCTCTTTATATTAAATGCTTAGGACCTGGCACTTGTGCAAATGTATTTTGTGCATAATCTGACCTGACAATTCTTTGGGGTGAATATCATTATTGTGGTCATTTATACAGGAGGAGAATGAGGCTCAGAGGACCATGCCAAGGTCCCACAGCTAGGAAATCCCAGAGCTGGGATTGAAAACTAGGTCTGCTCCATCTGATTCTAGGGCCTGGCTTCTGCATCCACAGGCTGTGTTGCCTCTGGGAGATTGGTGGGTATCTGTTGATTAACCAGATGGATCACCAGCAACCTCTGGTCCAGCTCCTGGACACCAGCTGTGCTCCTTCCAAGTCTTCATGCTGTAGCCACCAGGGTCAGTCCTCAGCATAAGTCTGTTGTTGTCACCTCTGCTTAAAATCTTCAATGGTACCCAACTCCTGAGCCTGCCCTGAAACCTCTAGCCCCTTTCTCCTACTGCTTTCTCACCTCCCTTCACTCTTCTGTCAGTCATATGATCTATGCAGAGTTCCGGGAACAATGCTCCATGATTGCACATGCCAACCCCTCTGTCCAGGACACCGGGCCTGAAGCTCTCAGCCTAGACAGTGCTTCCTCCTGCCCTATCCTGTCAGCATAGTCGAGGCGCCTGTCTTCTGTGTCCCCATTTCACTCTGCACTTAGGCCGCAGGACTGCCATGGCAGGTACTTTTCCCTCTGCTCCATTAACCTGTCAGTTCCTTAAGGCACAACAAGCGTGTGTCTTCTCTAGGCCCCACTGGCTGGCACAGTGGCCAGCACGTAAATGTCAGTGTCTGACAGCAAGGCCTCTTTGTCTTAAAGCATTGATTCAATAAAGTTATTAGTGAACGAAGACAGACAACATACAGCATAAGTGGGGCTGCAGGAATCCATGACCAGAAAACACTTGTGAAACATGATGAGACAACATGTTGACAAACTGGAGGAGTGACTTCACACCTTGGTGTACGTCAGAACCACCTGGTGGGCTTATAAAAGCACAGATTACTGGCCCCGCTCCCACAGTCTCCAATTCAGCAGACCTGGGGGGAGGGAGGTGACTGAAAATCACTGGTCAGTTTCCAGGTGATGCTGTTGCTGGGCCAGGAGGCATATAATGAGAGCCACCCTTCTAGGAGATTCTGAAAAAGCCCAGCAAAGAATAGGAGCACCCAATGAGACTAGGTTGGAGTGCAAAAAGAGAAATAAAGCACAGACTTCTTATCTTGTCTGGGTTCTGTCTGAAGTTTGTAATTCACTAAACTCTAATGCAGTAATTCTCAACCTTCTGGCCCTTTAAATACAGTTCCTCATGTTGTGGCCCAACCATAAAATTATTTTCATTGCTACTTCATAACTGTAATGTTGCTACTGTGATGAATCGTAATGTAAATATCTGATATGCAGGATGGTCTTAGGCGACCCCTGTGAAAGGGTCGTTCGACCGCCAAAGGGGTCGCGACCCACAGGTTGAGAACCACTGCTCTAATGTAAACTCTGCTCTCTGAACAAGAATGTTTTGGGGCAGCCACACCAGCCCAATGCCACATTCATGTTAATTACAGCCTCTCACTGAGGAATTCCTGGCTTCCCACAGACACGCTGGTCCATTCAGGACCTGGTGCTGGATGCCCGGCACCCAGGCACAGAGCACAGGTGCTGTGAGAGGCCCCATATGTGGTGCTGGCCACACAATCCAGGCCGGACTCCTCCTCACTTATAGAAGCCGCTCAAGACAAACCAATGGTATCCTATAGACATCGTGAGCACGGAGGTAACAAACAGATTAATCTCTGAAATTTGATACCCGTTCCAGACACAAGTAGCAACACACTTAGCGACAAAGCTGTCAAAATATGTTCCACAGCCTCATTGGCAAGAGATCTGGACACACGAATGAAATTCAGCAAAACCAAATCAGTTGCCAAAGTGGGAGGTTTGACAGCGTGTTCAGGAATTCATTTAGATCAAAACAGGAACACATCCAAAGGAGTGAGCGTCACCGTAAATTATTATGGAGTGATTAAAAATAATTAGTCAGTGATTTCAAAATATCACATGTATTTTTCAGTGGTATTGAGGAGACATGTTATATGACATGGGATTTTGTTTTTACATTGAGGTGTGTTTTTTTTCTAACTTCTCTTCAGCTTTTTAAAAACAAGGGCCACAGATATAATAATAATACTCCACCATGCAAATCACTGTGGCTTAAAAGAATATGTTTTTAGGCAACAGGCTTCCTCTGCAAATATCCTAATGAAAGGAGAATGGAAGAGAGACTCATGTTCCTCTCCTGGCTTCGTTGGCAGGGTTGGTCTCTAGTTGCTGTTCCTGAGTTCGAGTCTGGGATCAAGGGCATTGGAGGAGTTACATTTCCAAAGGCCTCTTGTGTGGCTGGACCAGCCCTGACTGCTGAGGCTCAGAGGAGGTGGGGCATGCCCCAGCTCACATAGGATTCTGACCTCCCAGCTCCAGATGCTTTCTTCAGTCAAAAGAGACCTGGAACCAAAAGGCTCCTGTGGCCTTTTTGAAGAAACCTCCTTCCAGAGACGGCTTCATGGAGCATCTGCTCCTGGTGCTCCTGTCATGCATGAGAACTCTTGTCCAGGCAACAGATGAAGATCGCATGGGCTCTGCTCCTTTTGCCAGCCCCAGTGTCTCTGGTCAGACCAGAGCTGGGCAATGCTCCCTCAAGCATTAGAATCCTGGAAGGCAGACATGGAGAGACCTACTGTCCTCACATTTCAGAGGGACAGTGAGAGCCCAGCTCTTCCATCCTCACAGAACAAGAGAAAATTCCACCACCAGAGTATATGGAACCCACTAGGCCACAGGAACAGACTAAAACTCCAGCCTCACCTCACTGCCCCATTTGTCCCCATCTGCCCCTGCAGCCTGGCTGGCCCCATATTTTCCATTTCCTCTTCAAGAGTTAAGAAATCTGGCTAAGTAAGGGGTATTAACTTTTAAGTTGTCATAAAACCAAATAATCATATTTATCAATTTGTTATAATTACAGAGCATGGCTAAGCATATGCATGAGTTAGCCTAAACAGCCAGCATGTACACCTGCTGGGAGAGCACTTTCCAAAATGAAATGTGAGGAAAATATTTTAATTCCATTTCCCTGTTCTAAAATCCCACTTGGAAAAGAAAAAATAAATGAAGAAGAAGAAAAAGGAGGAGGATGAAGAAAAGGCAGGACTTCCAACATGGAACAGCCTTTACAGCTACGGCCTTTACACGATGCTCCTGAGCTATGTTCCCTGTCTCTGAGGAAGGCACCAGCATATAAAATGGTAGTGAATTTGCATTACTTCCAATCCATCATCCTCTGGGTGTGCAGGGAAAACCAGGGGACCCACTGCAACAAAGCTCAGCCTTCGTGTTGACAGATTCTTATTTAAGTGACTATGAATACAACAATTCCACAAATAATTTGTCAAGTGTGTGGCTGAACTGGCTCTGAACCCTGATAAATACCCTCTCCTCCCGCTACAGAAGCAGCATGTTTTGTGTGCGGACGCCACAGAGTCGGCATGAGGAGGTAGCAATCGATGCAGCTGTATTTCTCTGTTTTGTGTTTAACCAAAACAAACCAAACCAAACCAACCATACAAACAGAAAGCCATCTTTGCTGGAGACTTTTTCTCAGTTCACACTGAGCAACAAGGGGTCGGGTCCTTTGCAAACTGCACTGATGGTTCCTTGCCCACAGAGTCTCTGCCTTCCTTCTTGAACACTCCAGTCGGGTCACCTTAAGCCTTGAGCTCCCCTGGCTGCTGGCCTGAGCAGTGCACCTGGCAGCCTGCAGCCCAGGCCTGAACACCGGTGATGATGCAGCACGGAGGGCAGAACACAGGCTGTGCGGATTGACTTGTGGTTCAAGATGTACTTATAAGAAGGGGACACATGTCCTGTGAACAAAATGTGAATCTAATAATCTTTGAAGACTGCAATATACACCGAAGTGTCTCTTGCAGATGTAATTTAGTATGCATTATTAATTTATTTTTTCATAAAGCTCCCCGCTCCTGTGAGGGTGAGTGAGAACACAGAGCCGCCCAGATGATCAGGCTCGTTTGTCAGGGAAAGGCAGGTGCAGGCATACCAACACCTTCCCTTACCAGAACACCATCCAGGAGGATGTACTAGTAGACTCTTCTCAGGGAAAGAAGCCTCCTGCAAACTAGATATTCCAGATGTTTTACTGCAGTACCAACCTCCGATGGGGCATGAACACTTTGTACATTCACAAAGTGAAGCAGTGACTTACAGATGCTGGACAGGCCGGCATGCAAGGATGTCTGAGTGTCAGTTACATGGGAACTTTGATTCTGGGACTATAATGCCTATGCGAATAATTAAGAAATAATTAACTCGTTCTCACATAAAATGCTAATTATTTATTGTTCATAAAGCAAACTAAATAGCGAAGAGGCTCATGCCATTGGGCCAACATGATTTTCCAGTCACTAACTTAACCAGAATTTGCATTTTGGGACTCTAGCCAGTGACTTACATGCAGTCCTGAAGTCATTTTTCAAACACCCTGTCCTATCTTAATCTATTCATCATTAATCACATTTGGTCACTTTACATAGAGAACACTATTCAGATGGAAGATAAAAGAAATACATTAATAAAACTAAAGCAAGTTGGAATACTTCAAAACATAAGGTAAGGGATGAATATGGTTATCAAAGCAATTTATATACTGCACTTGGTGTCACTGTGAACTGGTGGAGCTGGGGCCTATTATTCAATGAGGAGCTGGGCTTTAACCATACCTTCTGTCACTGCTCTGAACCAGGGCACGCATCTGAGATGGTCCTGGGAGCAGCTCTGCCCTCCTACAGGTGAAATCTGGAGACTTTTCTGGCTCAGGTCACCTCTGCTGATGACTATGGGCTGGCCTAGTGAAGATACAGCCCCAGAAACACTCAGGGTGCCACTCTGGGGAATGTTTCATCCTCACTCAGCACTGTCCCTCCAGTTTCCTTGGGAGGTCACTCTGGTCCCACTCAGTCAATGGCAGCAGTACCTCCTTGCTCCATAATGTCTAGGACACATCCTCTAGGACAGTGGTCGGCAAACTCATTAGTCAACAGAGCCAAATATCAACAGTACAACGATTGAAATTTCTTTTGAGAGCCAAATTTTTTAAACTTAAACTATATAGGTAGGTACATTGTTATTAACTTAATTAGGGTACTCCTAAGGCTTAGGAAGAGCCACACTCAAGGGGCCAAAGAGCCGCATGTGGCTCGCGAGCCACAGTTTGCCGACCACGGGTCTAGGACATAGGGTCTGGTCCTCTGTGGGTGCCTGGGCATCTGTGCAATGTCCCCCTCACGGGGCAAGGGCAGAGCAAAATCATGGTGTACTTCCACACCAACAAAGGCAAAAAGAAGAGTGGGGACAGAAAGCCTGGGAGAGGAAACTACCTCTCCAGCTATATTCTTTGCAGCCATCCCAACACATGATGTCCCAAGCCAGGTGGGGCAGGGCCTCACCTCCCAGCCCACACACTGCCCATGTTCCCCTGGGCGGTTCCTGAAAGATTCCCTTATTAGGTGGTGAGGGTGGGTGGTGGGAAGATTGGATTATGGGCTCTTTGGTAAACTGAGGGTCAAACTGACATCTTCAGAGGAGAATGGTTGAGCCCCTACTCAGCCATACAGCTAGAAGGGGAGATAATCACCCCCAAACCAGGTAGTGCTAATGCTGGGATCAGCTACACTTTGATAAGTATGTGTGAAGTTCAGTTTGGAGGCACCATGGAGCCCAAGAGACTTAACGTATTCTGTATATTGGTGTCTTTGATGTATAATCAGCCATTTGAGTCCCTAAAACAAAATGCCTGGGTGGCTCTTATGAACAACAGACATTTATCTTTCGCAGTTCTGGAGGCTGGAAGTCCAAGATGAAGGTGCCGGCAGATTCAGTGCCTGGTGAGAGCTTTTTGCCTTGTTCATAGAAGGCTATCTTTTCTCTGTGTTCCCACATAGTGGAAGGGGAACTCCTTGTGGTCCCCTTTATAAGGACACTAATCCCATTCATAAGGGCTCCATCCCCATGGCCTAAGCACCTCCCTAAAACCCCACCTCCTAATACCTTCATATTGGGGATTATATTTTCACATATAAATTTTAAGGGATTATATTTTGACATATGAATTTTGACATATGAGATATAAACATTCAGTCTATAGCAATTCAAAACAAGACTGATGGGGTAAAGAGATTAACCAAAGGACTTGTATGTATGCATATAGGCATATCCCATGGACACATACAGTAGGGGGGTGAGGGCATGTGCTGGCGGGTGGGAATGGCTGGGGAGAGGTCAATGGGGGGGAAAGAAGACATATGTAATCTTTAAACAATAAAGAATTAAAAGAAAAAAATGATTAAACTAGACACCATATTTTAAAATCATTTAAAAAAAAGACTGATGGGGTAGACAGGAGTCAAGTAGAGAGAACTCTGAACATCTGACAAATGCTTTAAGCTTACTTTGCAGAAATAATTAAACAAAAGAAAAGTGATATGCAGAGCACAATGTTTCAAGGTGCTCAGTGATCCTCAGCAAGGTCACCAGGACACAAAGTTAGCTCTATGAGGACAGGGGCTGTATCAGTGCTTCATGTTTGTATTTCCAACACCTACCACAGTGCCCAGCACATAGTAGGTCCACTGTGTGACAGACCACTAATGGGATGCTAAAGAAAACTAAGTACAGTTGAGTGGTTTTAATGATGCAAAGGACACTTGATGACCCAAACTCAAGGGCTTGAATCCAGATGCGTCTGGCAGGCAGAAGAATCTAGAATAAATAGCTTGGATTGCTATCTGGTACCCTTGGGCCATAATATTTATTATTTTACTCATATCATGTTGTGGAGCTCTCTGATGTGCCAAGTGTTCTACGAGATGAAGCCATTGCCAGGCCTTGCTGGACGAGGAGGGGCCATCTGCCAGTGATGATGGCGGCTGGCAGGGAATATCTCTCCAGGCAACTCGGGTGTGGCTGAGAGGGGTGTCCCTCCAACACAGAGTGGGTGAGGGAGGGCACACGGGTGTAAGGGCCAGCACCATGCTGTCTCACAGAGTGTGCCTGCTAAAGCACAATGTGGGCATGCCAGCCATCCACAATCACACTTGTGAAGGAAATACAACTGTTGTGACATGAGAAGGAAAAATGATGGGGCAAGGTGAACAGGTGATGGGGGAGGGGAAAGACAAAGGATCTGGGAAAAGAAGTCCCGCCCTGTGTAAAGCTAATGATCAGGCAGAACATCAGGCCCTCTCACTAGCCTTTGATGACTAGTGTCAGTGTAGCTCCTCTGTTCCTCAGGGAATACTTTGAGGCCAATGGCCTAGACTCCGGCCCTTGCCAAGGCACCAGCAGGACTGGGCCGGCAGTCTGCCCACAAAGAGTGCACACAGAGTACCACCTTTTTTAAAAAATATATTTTATTGATTTTTTACAGAGAGGAAGGGAGAGGGATAGAGAGTTAGAAACATCGATGAGAGAGAAACATTGGTCAGCTGCCTCCTGCACACCCACTACTGGGGATATGCCCGCAACCAAGGTAGATGCCTTTGACCGGAATCGAACCTGGGACCTTTTAGTCCGCAGGCCGACGCTCTATCCACTGAGCCAAACCGGTTAGGGCAAGAGTACCACCTTAATAAAGAGTGAAGGGACAGGGGAATCAGAGTTACTTCCAAGGCATGTCCCTCTATATCTGACCTGCCATGCCACCGAAAGGAAATTTGCTTGCAATAGTGCCCTGTCCTTGACTTTGGAAATGGTGGGTGTGTGATGCCAACACATAATCACAACCAGGTTCACCTTCATTTATTAATCTGGGTGCAGGTCAAATAATAGTAAATTTATGGGTGTTTTTCAAGTTTTTTTTTCATGTAACAAAACTTCTGCCAAAGAAACTGGTTTTTGAAGTCCCAGTCAAAAAGTAGTAATGTTCTATCCACACATTAATGATTCCAAAATTCTCCATTATGAACAATATTTATCAAAAACAGCCCACTATCAGATGAAAGATGTGCCTTATCTTTTCTTGTCAACTAAAACATTATTCACTGAAAGTTTCTTTCATATCTGTTTCAGGGGTTTCAGTGTCATTTTAAATTGCAAATCAATCATCTATCCCACAGCCCTCGTTCTGGAGGGGAGATTAACGCTCTGGCTAAAATTGTTTACAAAGCCATTTGTAAACCTTCTGCTGATGCAGATGAGGAAAGTTTACCAGTTTAACATTGTTGATCCCAGAGAAAGCCTTAAGCAATGACTTCAGAGGGCAAAAAAATTTGTTCATTTATCATTATTGTCATGGGCTTTCGCAAATGATAACAATTTGTCTTCATCCTATTTTTAGACAATGAGCCACAATAGAGTCCAGAAAGCCATTTTGCCAGATGGGAGAAGGTGCTTTCATTGCAAAATGTTGTCTTTTCTTTTCCTGCCCTATAAAATTGGCTTAAGTGAGAACCAAGGATATGTTTTAATGTCAGAATTCCCAGAAGACATAATGACATACAATAAAGGCATTGCCAGCCTCAGGAAGGATGTGGTTCAAATACACTGAATATGATTTTCAATCCCAAACAATGACTTCAGGGATAGATAGAAACGCTGGAAAGATAGTTATGGATTTTAGCACGCTCTTATTCCTAATTAATATTCCCCCTTTTTAAATGAAACACTGCAATAGGAAGCCCAATTACTTCTCATTAAGATGAATAAAAATGTTAGAATAAGCTGGACATAAAATAAACATTTAAAGTGATATATAGTTAATTTCACCAAGCTCTGAATGACTAATCAGGAGCTCTCTATGGAAGAGTAGATAAGAAAATCCAGTGTTCATTAGAAATGTTCCAGATTCTAGTGCATCCCATCAGGCTCCTGACTTGTTTCCCTCAACGGGTCTCAGGCAGCTGCCCCAGGGGGAGAGGTACTCTTGTCTCTGTGTCTCTGACAGTCCAGGGCCCTTTAACTACCCCACCTTCCCCAAACAGCACCAAAGCACCCAGCTAAGTTCAGTAGGTGGCTCCCTGGCCTCTGTTGTCTGTGTAAGCCTATCACTGATAATCATCTCATGCTTCAACACAAAGGAATAGTTCACCTGTGCTTTCCCTCTATGGAGGACAATAAACAGATATGCCTTACAGAGACTCTACAGTAAAAAATCAGTAATAATGTCATCATATGTGGTTCTTTTTGGGTGCAGGTGGAGGGGAAACATGAAACCTCATATTCTAGAAGTCCTTATCATTGAGCTGACATTTTAGCAAATACTGCTATTGACTCACTGGACACACGTTGGAAAAGTGAGAACATTACTGAGCACTAATGAACCTGAAACATGTTCTGAAAGAGCATACAGGACGAGTGCACACACACACGCACACATGCAAACACATGCACAAGCATGCCTTGGAGATTCATGAGAGAAAGGATCTTGTTTGGGGAGCTAAAGGAAGTTGATACCACGGACTGTGTTCTTGGGGGTTGCACTGTAAGTAGGCTTTCAAGAAAGGCTGCCGCTGGCCCACTCTGCACAGAGCGGTGGCTGTGAGGAGCTGACAGCCTCCTTGACTGTGGCCTGCTGGAATTTAGCAACCTGGGGAACAGCCCAGTTTCTGCTTCTCTGCATGCTGTCTGAACTGCAGACAGCAGCCGTTTTCTTAAAAGCAGACAAAGAGACACCTTTTCGGGGTGGTCTCCATGCTGCTTTGGACTTTGAATCCTAATCAGAGCCCATTCCACCACCTACAGTGCACACCTTGCCATCCTCCACATACTCTTGCTGCCCTTCCAGCCCTAGCCTGTCCCCTCCCAGGGACTTGCCCCAGCAGTCCCAATTCAATAACTCTCTTCTTCAAGTGATAGGCAACAGGAGCCCAAACCAAAATAGAATCATTAAGTTCCTGGATCAACCCTCGTCTGAAGCTATGTACCTCTAGACCAGCAGTTCTCAACCTGTGGGTCGCGACCCCTTTGGGGGTTGAACGACCCTTTCACAGGGGTCGCCTAAGACCATCGGAAAACACATATATAATTACATATTGTTTTGTGATTAATCACTATACTTTAATGATGTTCAATTTGTACCAATGAAATTGGGGGTCACCACAACATGAGGAACTGTATTAAAGGGTCGTGGCATTAGGAAGGTTGAGAACCACTGCTCTAGACTTTTCAATGAATTGAGTCAATAGAATCTCTTTATTGTTTAAGCCAGTTTGAGCTGGATTTATTTTCTATCAAAAGCATCTTGGCAGATATATTTCCAATCCTTCCCCCATTCTCAGACTTCCTAAGAGAACTAAAAATGTGGATTAACTAACCCTATTTAACTTCAGCTCAGGAATCTTCATTCCAGCTACTCCTTGTAAACTGTGGCATTAACATGAATGGAAGTAAATGTTGTTGCAATCTCTATGCAGAGAACCCATCCTCCTGCTTCAGGATGTAATAAATGGAGATGGGAAAGTAGTTTACATCTGAATATATAGTCTATCCTATATAATAAAAGAGTAATATGCAAATCAATCGAATAGCAGAATGACCGGTCGCTATGACACGCACTGACCACCAGGGGGCAGACACTCAACCCAGGAGCTGCCCCCTGGTGGTCTGGGCGTTCCCACAGGGGGAGCGCCACTCAGCCAGAAGCTGGGCTCACAGCTCACAGCTGGCAAGCACAGCGGCGGTGGCAGGAGCCCCTCCTGCCTCTGTGGCAGTGCTAAGGATGTCTGACTTACGGCTTAGGCCTGCTCCCCAAGGGCTCCCGGACTGCAAGAGTGCACAGGCCGGGCTGAGGGACCCCCACCTCCCAAGTGCACGAATCTCATGCCCTGAGTCTCTAGTAGGTAATAACCCTTTAATGTAGCATCATTATAGATTTTGGCTGTTTTTGCCTGTCCTAAGCAGCCAAAGAAAAGGAGCAAGGGGAGATGTTAATTCCTACTTGGCAGTGGGTCTCTTAGCACTTTTCAAACCAAAATGAGGAATGAGAGGACTATGAAGTGGTTACAGAACTTTAGTGGCTAAAAACACAGGTGTGACCTTTCTATTTCTTTGGGAAGTAGTCTCTTGCAATTCACAAAAAAGAGAGAGAAGATCTTTCCTTTAAAGGAGTGAAAAACAAGTTTAAAAACACAATCGGGGTGTGGAGTGTGTGTGTGTGTGTGTGTGTGTGTGTGTGTGTGTGTGTGTTAATATGAAAGCATGTAACTCCCTGGCTGACAATGCTCAGAATGATCTGGACGGAATAAGGTGAATGGTGGGTTGTGAAAGGCAAGAAATCAACGTTATAAGAAAGTGCTGGATAAAATATGGCTCCACGAGCCCCTGGCATTCTCTCTCCTCTGAACAGAACTAAGATCGGCCAGTAACAACCACTGCAACTGTAGATATTGGTTTGCTGCATAGACATGGCCATGTGAAGTCTACAGCTCCATGGTCTATGCATATCTGATAAGAACTATCAGTAAATTATATCTTTAGTAGTGCTCTGATGTCCACTTCCTACGTTTTTTTGTATTAATAAACATAGCATGCATTTATAAAACTTACCATGTTTCAGACCCTATTCTCCACATTTTTTGTTTCTTAGCACATTTAATCACATCACCTAATGTAATTTTCTATCCCAAAGCATGGCACATATTAGATACTGCAACGGCAATACTCCTTTCATTTGGGAATAAGATATTAAAAAGCATAATTAACAGAGTACAAACTGGTCTACTGTAATTTCTCACATATCTAGGTGACATGAATTTTAAAAGTATTTTTACATTTTTACTCTGTGACAAATTTTTTTCATGTACACACCCACACACACTCATGGTGGAAGAGCATGGCTTCTAAAAATCAATGTATCATTGTCTTTTCTATAGTGTCCACTTCTATTCAGTCCTCCTGATACCACTTACTTCAAAGACAAATGCCACTTAATTGGACAGGTCTCCTTTAAACATTTACCATTTCCTGTTTGGTCTAGCTCATCCATATCTCTCTCTCTCTCTCCCTCTCTCTCCCTCCCTCCCTCCCTCACCAAACAGGGGAAGAAGAAAAAAAAAAAAATAGGGGAAGAAGAAAAAAAAAAAAACCTTCCAAACCGCATTTCTATGTTATTGGTGTATGTTTGGTGCCCTGTGTTGATCCCAGCATCCATGTGAATGCAATGCCATGCATTAGTGTTGGCCATTGTAGGCAGAGCTGAGTACTGTGTCCATATTATGCCACCTGAATCAGTATGATGACAGCCCAGTGCAGCACTATTCAGCCACAAGCTCATGTCATCATTTACAGCAGTAGGACCTTAAATTGGTGGGTGGGGTTGGCCCAGGGTCTGCCACGATGCCCAAGTCTTCAATTGAGACACTGAGATGTATTGCTCTTGCTGACTTAGGTGGGAATGCAATGCAATATGCTGCCTCATCTTCAAGTTCAGACCAGATACCAAGGCAATGTGGTGAACCCACAATATGAGGCCCATGACTCAGGAGCAAACACATTTATGGACTTTAATATCAGAGAAACCTGGTTCAATATCAGCTCTGCCACCTGCTAGCAGCATGACTTCACTTCACCGAGCCTGTTTTCTTGTTATAACTGCATGAGATAATATTTATATACTCCTGGAAACATGGCAAGCTCTCAATAAATGGCAGAAGAAGCAATAAAGTCATAATGAGCTTTGCCTCTCATTCCCTACCTCTTTCCCTGAGCTCCAAATTTGCACAGAACACTAACTACTCGACATCTCCACCTGGGTGTCCCATAGGCCCAAGAAACTCAACATGATAAATCAAAACCACCATCTATTCCTTAAACTTGCACAAATGAGAAGCCTGGGTCCCCACATATCCCCTCACTCTCCATTCACACTGAGTGAATAGCTCAGTCAAGGATTCATTGGACTTCAGGTTTAAAGTTGGCTTCACAAATGTTCCTCCTTCTCCTGAAAAAGTAAAAAAGCAAGATGAAAAACAAAAGAACATGCTTATAAGTTTTACAGAAAACTGAAAAACAAATGTAATGCAAGACTCCAAAATATGTGTGAGGCTGTCAAGAGCTGCTGTGATTGGGCAGAAGCCACATAAGAGAAGTGAAGAGAAACTCAGTGAGTGGCTGGAGGATTCAGTGACATATAGCTGGAAAGACCACTAGTATACTGAAAAAGACTCAACCTGAAGTGCACAACTATCCCTGTTTTCAACATGGGTCCAGAACACAAGCAAGCAAGGCTTCTGCCAGGAGCCCACTCAGTCTGATGGGGACAGAGTGGCGGCGTTGCAGGATGCAATCTGAATCTGAGGCAACTTTAGTGGAAAACCTTCATTTGTGAACCAAAAGTTACCCCACCCCCTCCTTGCCCTAGGAAAAATTGGAAAAGGGTAGCAAAACTTAACAAAATGGAAAACCCTCACTATAGCCATCCATTTTACCACAGCTTTTAAGAAATGGGGGAAAATTGCATCACTGGAGAAAGATCGCAGAGAAGAAACAATTGTCTCATATGTGCTCACTTGGTGTTAAAGGATATCGATTCAGAGATGATGAATCTGGTGATCAGGCACATGGGTAAGCACTGAGGTATACTAACATGATGGTACAAACTAAACATGGTGGTGGAAAAGAAAGGAAGAGAAGGGAAGGAAAGGAAATGTGCTAGTCATGTCATTCATCATGACAGAGAATGAAGAAGATTGGGTCTAAAGAAATAAGAACTAAAGCTGTCATATGAAATTATGTAGGAGTTATGACTGCAGCAACATATAAACTCCTTTAAATATCAGGAGAACCAAAGCAAACAAAATAGACCACACAGTAAAGGACTTTAAGAAACAAAGAAAAATCTAATATATAATGATATTTCAGAAGTAAGACCAAATATGTGCCATGTCAGATGTAAATGGGCTCAGTTGATCTATCAGAAAGATTTTCAGGTTGGTCCACAAAGCAAAGTCAACCCAAGCTATACTTAACAGACACAAAAGACCAAGTTGTTCAGCAAAGTTGAAAATAGAAGGATATTCATTCAAAGGTAGATCAGATAGACATAAACAAAAGGAAGTAGCAGCCATACTCTCAATATCTGATAAGACAGGATTCAGAATGAAAGCATAAACTGAGCTATAGAGGGACACTTTCTAATGCTAAAAGGAGAAATTCACAGTGATGAAATAACGAATCTGAATACCTGTGCATCAGATGAAAAGCAGCAATAATAACGAAGCAGAAGTTCCAGGAAACTCAAGAAGAAACAGCAGTAACCCTGGTAGCAGGAGACAGTCCAACACGCTCAGCCCATGGCAGACCAAGGGGGAAAAATATTTAGAAACCAGCAGCCACAGATAACATCATTAATAAGACAGACTCTACTGAGTCATACAGACTGCATACCTTGACAATAGATCATTTATTTTCTTTTCAAATGCCCATAAAATATTAATAAAGTAATTGGTCACATTCTAGATCACAAAGGAACCCTGATAAATTCCCCCAAACCATTTTTGTATTGGCAAAAATCACAAAGTATACACAATATTCTCTGATCACAATGTAATAAAAGTAAATAAGATCAGAAAATAACAAGTCATTTCCACCTGAAAATTAAGAATCAATAAACAAAAATTACTCTTAGACATACGCTTAAAGAGATAACACAATCCCAAGTTTAAGAATTTCTTTTTTTAATTTTTATTGATTAAGTTATTACATATGTGTCCTTATCCTCACATTACCCCCCATACCCCCCACTCATGCCCTCACCCCCCTGTTGTCTGTGTCCATTGGTTAGGCCTATATGCTTGCATATAAGTCCTTTGGTTGATTTCTCCCCCTTACCCTCACCCTCCCCCACCTTCCCTCTGAAGTTTGACGGTCTGATCAATGCTTCTCTGTCTCTGGATCTGTTTTTGCTCATCAGTTTATGTTGTTCATTATATTCCATAAATGAGTGAGATCATGTGGTATTTATCTTTCTCTGACTGGCTTATTTCACTTAGCATAATGCTCTCCAGTTCCATCCATGCTGTTGCAAATGATAAGAACTCCTTTTTTACTGCAGCGTAGTATTCCATTGTGTAGATGTACCACAGTTTTTTAATCCACTCATCTACTGAAGGGCACTTTAAAAAACAGTGAAAATACTATATATCAGAGCCTATGGACACAGCTAAAAAGCACTCAGAGAAAAATCAAACTAAAAAACCTGTCTAAAAAATAAAGGATAAAAATCAATGTATGAGGCATCTGACTTAAAAAGTTATAAATAAAACAAAGCTAAGAGATAAAAATCTAATAAAGATGAAAGCAAAAATTAATGTTAGAACATTAGAAACTCGCACAACCAAAAAATAAATCCAGAAGTTGTTTCTTTAGAAGAGGGGAAGAACAATAAGATAGCTTAACTATTGAAATATTAGCAAACAGCATCCATTAGACCAGTGATGGTGAACCTATGACACGCGTGTCAGAGGTGACACGCGAACTCATCTTTTTGGTTGATTTTTCTTTGTTAAATGGCATTTAAATATATAAAATAAATATCAAAAATATAAGTCTTTGTTTTACTCTGGTTGCAAAGATCAAAAAATTTCTATATGTGACACGGCACCAGAGTTAAGTTAGGGTTTTTCAAAATGCTGACACGCTGAGCTCAAAAGGTTCACCATCACTGCATTAGACCATTAAAAAACAATACACTCTAAGAAGTGGGGTTCTTTAACCTTTTCACTTTTTTCACCCACTCCTGTGATCCCCTGCCCCTCTGTATCTATAAGACTGTTTCTGTTTTGGTTTTGGTAGTTACAACATAGTCATGGTGATGTAAAAGTACAGCATGGAAATATAGTCAATAATATTATAATAACTATGTATGGTCCCAGTTGGCTACTAGAAATATTAGGGAGAGCACTTTGTAAAGTATATGATTTTCTTACCACTATGCTGTACACCTGAAACTAATACAAAATATTAAATGTAAACTGTAATTGGAAAAAATTAAAATAGAATTCCTGATGTGATTCGAATGTGGAAAAAAAGTGGGTTTTACTTTCGAAACGTAAGAATCTTATCTAATAAAGAGGGAATATGCTAATTGACCCTCACGCCATCGGAAAGATGGCAGCACCCACAGCCAATAAGGAGAGAATATGCTAATTGACTGTCCCACCCTTAAGGATGGTGGCTCCCACAGCCAATAAGGAGGGAATATGCTAATTGACTGTCACACCCTCAAAGATGGCAGTGCCCACAGCCACAAGATGGCGGCACATGGTTCCCTCAGCCCTGTTGGGGCGGCAGGCACGTGGCAAGGCTGGGCCCACCCCCAGGAAGGCCCGGCCACTCGGCGTGCCTGCCTCCAGAGACCCCCAGTCCCTTCAGCCCCACAGCCACCCAGGGCCGGCCCAAGGCGCAGGCAAGCCTCAGATGTCAGCTGCCCAGCCGTCCAGGGCCACCCGAGGCGCAGGTAACCAGGGCCGCCCGAGGCTTGCGCTGCCGGCAGTGGCAGGAGCAGAGGTGTGATGGGGCGTCGCCTTCCCCTGATCGCCAGTCGCCTCCTGTCCCTGAGGGCTCCTGGACTGTGAGAGGGGGCAGGCTGGGCTGAGGGACCCCCCGCTCCAGTGCATGAATTTTTATGCACCGGGCCTCTAGTGGTGAAATAATAGGAAATACACTAAACAAGACATCCTATTACTAGATGTAAGGAGAAAAATCACGATTATCTCAGACATGAAGAAAAAACTGCATGTTAAATTCAACAACAATTTGTGATTAAAATATAACAAGAGTTCAACACAATATGACTAACATATAAAGGTTTTCTAGACATTTATACAAAAAAGACAATCACCAATTAAAAGTAGAGGCCAAGAGAGTTCTCAGAAAAGGAAATATAAATGGTTAGACATAAGAAAAGAAACTGAACTTCACTTGAAGAAGAGATCCCCAAATTAAAGCTACCTCGACGTGCCATTTTCACCTTTTGCACTGGCAAAATTCCCAAAGTTTGATAACATTCTGTTAGTGAGGCTGTGGAGAAACAGGCATTAGGTGCTGCTGGTAGGAATATGAATTGGTATAACCCTTGTGGAGGGTAAATCAGCACCATCTATCAAAATTATATATGTATATGCCCTCTGACCCACCAAGTATACATTTGGAAATTTGTCCCCGAGTTACACTCGCATGCATGTGAATAGATGCTGTGCGAGGCTGTTCATTAACAATGCTTGTAAGAACAAAAATGTCAGTCAACCTAAATATTCATCTATAGGAAACTGGTTAAATAAATTATGGTACATCCATACAATGTAATACCATGAAGCTACAAAAACAGTGATACTTCCTCTATATGGATATAGAAAAATTGTCAATTTTGTATCAAGTAAAGCACACACACATACACAATGGGCCAATTAGTATGTAAATTAAGCTACCTTGTGTGTAAAAAGAAAAAATATATATTTGTTTTAGATTTTAAGTGATTTTCTATTGTCTTAGGAAATAGTTCTTCAACTATTGTCCCCAATCTGTAGTATTTTCCAGGTTGATCATAGACTCATTCCCTCCAACACACAGCCCACTCTGAACAGACAAGTTACACTTTGGTTACACTGAGCCACGAAACAGTCTCTGGTCATCTTTGTGCACATATTGTTCCCTCTGCCTAAAGCACCAAGATGTCTCGGCTCTGCCACCTGAGCTATTCATCCTTCCAGAAGATCCAGTTCCAATAATATGCCTGCACCAGGGAGAGAGAGAGCATGGCTTCCCTCTGTGAGGATCATTTGCATACTTCTTTGTCAGATTTACTGAAATTCTTTACTCTGAAGTCATGTGTTATGTTTACTTTTGTATCCCATGACTTATCTAGCCCAGATTATGAACTCAACAAATATGCCTTAGAATGGGGGATGTGAACAACCGACAAGTCCATCGAGGAATGGATAGGTTAACAAAATGTGTTCTGTACAGACAATAGAATATTATTCAACATCAAAAAGAAGAGAAAAGGAAATTCTGACACAGTCTGTGACAATGATGAACCTTGAATTGTTAACATAAACAATTATGTTAACTGAAATAAGTCAGTCACAAAAGGACAAATATCACACAATTCCACTTACATGAATTTTCTAGAGCTGTCAAATTCATAGGAAAAGAAAGTAGAATGGTGGGTGCGAGGGGCTGGAGGGAGGAGGTAGTGGGGAGTTAGGGTTTACTTTCAGTTTGGGATGAAAGGTTCTGGAGATAGATGGTGGTGATAGTTGCACAGCAATGTGAATGTACTTACTGCCACTGAGCTGTACACTTAAAAATTGTTAAAAAGGTAAATTTGACATTATATATATTTTACCACAATAAAAAGTTTGCCTTGAAAGGAAGATCCTTAGAATCCTTAAGATAGAAAGTCTTTATCCTCAAGGATACTTTATATCCTATTCCCAAAGATGGTAAATATTATATGTTGCATCCCTGCTCATCTGTCAAAATCAATTCTACCCTTAGAAGGCTTTCTCCTGGGACTAAATCGAAAGCTGTAAATGAATGGTCACTAAGACCTTGGTAAATAAGCTACACCATTCATTTGTCAATAAATATTGATGACCCGCTTAGATGGCAGATACCAGGTTCTGGGGATACAGAGGTAAGAAAGACAGACATCCTTTCCTCACCTCAAGGAGCTTACCACAGAAACTGAATCTATGGACTCTGAAACACTTGGAAGACGTTTTACCTCCAATGCTTCTAAGCTAGGGGCCACCTTCTCACAGGTCCCATCCTCTCTACTCTCTGTGGTAGTGTCACTCTGGACACTGGGTGCTCAGTAATGTTCCACAATAGAGAACCAAATCCCTTAAGTAAATAGAACACAAAACATTGTCCAAATAGAAAAGCACTGCTCATTTTTATGTTTTATTTTCAAGCTGGTTATTGCTAGGGTAGAGGAGTGCTATTGATTTTTGTATTTTGATCTTGGGTCTAGCAATCTGGCTGAACTCTCTTATTAGTCTTAATAATGTGTGTGTTGATTTATTTGGTTATTTTGGGTAGATGATCATATCATTTGCAGGTAATGTCCGTTTTATCTCTTCCACCCCAATCCTTACAACTCAAATTTCTTTTTGTTCCCTCAAAACACTGGCCATGACCTTTAAAATAAAATTTTTTAAAAAACCAACAAAGAAACACCATAAGGCAGCCAAAAAGTGGATTAATTTTATTGAACTAAAAGATTTATGTTCAAAGAAACCATGAACAAAGTTACTAAATGATAAAACAGAAGATACTTGCAGTATCTAAAAGAAGGGATTACTCTTTCTAGACTATGTAAGGAGTTTCTGCTTATCACCAGGAGAAAATGTCAACTGATAGAAAAATGGTCAAAGGCTATGAATAGTAACTCATAGATGAGAAAACTCTAAAGCTAACAAGCACTTTGAAGAGATGCTTAAAATCATTAATAATCAGAGAAAAATGCAAATTAAAACAATAACGAGATCTCAATTTGTACATATTAGACTGGATGAGTTAGAAAGCTGGATAATGTAAAATGTTAGAAGGAATGTGGTTATATAAAAATGCAATCCACTACTTGAGGTTATGTGACTGGTGCAGCAATTCTGAAGAGCAATTGGGCAGCTGTAGTTAAATTTAATATGTCGACCCTGAAAATGAAGGTACCTATTGAGAAGGGCTCCTGGTGGCTAATTGATCTCAAAGTTAAAAATGAAGCCTAGCATCCATTGTTGATCAGGGACATCTCATGCAAACCACACCTCAGGAAGAAGCCTAAACTGAACTACATGGCCTCTGCACTGAACTGCCTGTCTACACTGTGTTCCTGCCCTCTGAACCAGCCCTTATAAAGGAGTTCCTGGAATCCTATTTCAACCAATAGGACTGATATTTTTCCCTGTCCAATCAGAGCTGCACAGCTATATTCCCATCAGCATCTTCACCGACCAATCAGAGCAGCTCTGTAATGACCAAACAGGATAGTGCTATTTGGACACATCAAACTGTGAGGATTTGGAGTCCTCGTTTGCATATAAATGGACCAATCAGGGACCAGAGGCAGGGCCTCTGCTCTGTATATAAGTCAGCTCCCCTCTGGCTTGGCTAGGGTAACAGAATGTGTTCAATACAGATAATGGAATATTACTCAACCTCAAAAAAGAAGAAAAGTTCAGACACAGGCTACAACTTTAGAGAGTGTACTTTCATTTTCCACTGAAGACTGTGTTGCCCTGGCTGTCTCCCTAGAACAGACTGGAACTGTCTCAGCAGAGTGGAGTGGAGCAGAGTTGCAATACCAGGGTGGCCTCACAGCCTGCTGTTCCACAACCATGATGTATCACATAGAGCTGTCTTACACCCATGCTATTCCACAGCCATGCTGTATCAGAACTGAATTATTTGTACAGATTAAAGTCTCCCCATTCACTTCACCCCAAACTGGGGCATCCTGATGGTATTAAATAGGCACCAACAAATATATGCATCTGCTATTGGACATGTTTCCCCAATTCCCACACTTGTCCATAAGTAAACATGTACAGGAAGTTCTCGGTAGCTTTGTGTGACATGTTGAGGAATTGGAGGCAGGTGGGTTGTCCGTTACTGGGTGAGTGGATAGGTAATATATAGTGGATGCAAACCATGGGGTGCCACATGGCAACTGGAAGAAACAGTCTAGATGTGCACATATCAACATGGATGGGCCTTCAAAACATAGTGTGAGTGAGAGAAATTCAGAAAAGTCTGTGATGTCAACCAGGACCATTTATAAAATTAAGTTGCATGCATACAAATGAAGAGTACATATTTTGCAAGAACACAAAAGAAGAAAAGAGCAAGCACATGTTAAACACATCAAAATAGTTGCCTGTGGGGGTGGGAAGTGGGGACAAAGTAAATGAATAAATAAAACAAGAGTAGGCCCTTGCACAAAGTGATGGTAGCAATGCTCTATACAGTGGTCGGCAAACTGCAGCTTGCGAGCCACATGCGGCTCTTTGGCCCCTTGAGTGTGGCTCTTCCACAAAATACCGACTTCTGCGCATGGGCCACGAAGTTTCAAGCGCACTGTACATGCACGCCCACACGTGGTATTTTGTGGAAGAGCCACACTCAAGGGGCCAAAGAGCCGCATGTGGCTCGCAAGCCGAAGTTTGCCAACCACTGCATCTATGATAAAAGAGTGGTGTTATTTTTAAAGAAGGAAAGTAAGTAAAAGCAATCCCAAGAGACCAAAAGTTTCCAGAGATGTCTTAGAGCAGTGGTTCTCAACCTTCCTAATGCCACGACCCTTTAATACAGTTCCTCATGTTGTGGTGACCCCCAATTTCATTGGTACAAATTGAACATCATTAAAGTATAGTGATTAATCACAAAACAATGTGTAATTATATATGTGTTTTCCGATGGTCTTAGGCGACCCCTGTGAAAGGGTCGTTCAACCCCCAAAGGGGTCGCGACCCACATGTTGAGAACCGCTGTCTTAGAGGATTACTTAGGGCTTTGAGCTCAGCCAAAGCCTCATCTCAAAGCTATCTCAGAGACATCCACATGAAGCGACACCAAACATTATAGCGTAACTGAGAAAAGGCAAGATAGGAAGAAAAAAAAAGCCTTTTATCCTACTTCCCACCTTGTGCAGAAAGTAAGAGGGTGGAAACCAAGTGGAGATAAAGGACATTGGGAACCATCTCCTCCCTCTCATCCCCTACCAGGCCTCTGCCTTCCCCACGCTGCCTTGTGCACTAGGCGTGGAGGACTCAGACCTCACAGCTCATGTGATATGTTAGGGTATGAGGGGCAGAGAGCCCAACCCTGTGTTCATTACATTGGGGAGCAGCTGGACCTCAAAGCTCTGATATAAAAAATAAATAAAACTGGCTTCAGAAGCCCATTAGTCAGGCTAACACAACCAGCCCTCTCTCTGTGGCATTTCTTGGATATATCATTTGCCACTGTGGCAGGTTGGGGTTGAACCCCCGTCAGCCAAGGCCTTCCAGAAAGCTGGGGCAGCAGGAGTTGGGCCATGATGGAAACAGCATTTTTAATATTATCTGTCAAGAAAACTGGTGGTATAATGGGCTGACTGTTAGGGATTATGTATTGACCTGGATTCCTGAACCTATTCTCAGCTGGTTATGGATTGTTACAAACAAGTTCACTGGAAAGTTATCTAGTCTGCTGACCACAAAGTACTCTCAGGGTTGGGGGACAGGGAGGTGACTCCTGTCTCTAGCACCTTGGAAATCAGGAATCAGAAAGCAAAATGTGGTGACAATGTAGCAGCTGCAGGGAGTGGGTATGGGAACTCAAAACAAGGCCTGCCTAAACACAAAGGAAAGCATGGAATGATCAGTGTCCTAATTACGGCAGTTCTAAATTAGGCAAGTCCAGGGGGTCAAAATGAGTGGGAGATAAACAGGTTTGGTGCCCAGAGCTAAGTGATCAGACATTGTCCTTGGCAATTACTCTGTCCTGACGGGCGGCACCAGTTGCTCCCACTCATGTAACCGTCTGGAAGGAGGCAGGCACAGGGGTCAGGATGGAGGGTTTTGGAAGGTGGAAGTCCCTACGCTTCTTTCAGTAGTGTGGGGACTCTGACACCAGAATGGCATGTGCCAGGAAACAAGTTTAGGACCAAATCACCAGTTTGGTTGGGGGATGAAATCCTTGGCTTATTCAAATATACACCTTCATAAGAATGTTAGAAGGAGAGTCATGCAGAAGCTTGGAAAGCAACCCAAATCCAAACCCACACACAAGCACTGAGTGGAAGGAACATCTATTTTAGATGTCATAGGCCCACAACTGTCACTCTTGAGTAGCAGCTGCCAAGCTTTCAAGGAGCACAACCATTTGCGTGGCTTTCCTGGGCCCCTGGGCAGGAGAGGTGGTCTCCCACTGCCTTCTGATTCCCTCCGTTCTCCAGAGGGCCTTCTCTTTGGTAAACCCTGAAATGCCATTGGGCAACCACCACAGTTTCACGGTGATAGGAACAGAAAAAAACAGCTGAAGCACTGTGTTCCATAGATGAATGAATTAAAAAAAAAAGTCTTGCAAACTTGCCCAAATGTGGATTTGAAACAGCTGCCTGCAGTTGAGAACCCGGCCTGCTTTGTGGCATTCCTGAGCAGCCAAACTAACCTTCTGGACATTGTGGTCTCTGACCTGAGAACCTTCATACCCTGCTGCTCTCCCACAGTCTCTGTGTGCTGTACACAACTCAGAAGCCTGAGTATCAAACACTCCATCACCAAAGTGATAGTCTGCCAGACACAGCCCGAGTGGCCTGAAAGGAATGGTGACACCCTGAAATGCCAAACTTGCACCCAAGGCTTGGCTTTGACGCCCAAAGAATTAAAGTCAACATGTGCCTGGGCATCAAATCAGAGAGAACTGTCAACTCTTTCATCTTGTCAGTTCTATGATACTGAAATTTCCTTCTTGAAACAGTATCCGATTTCACATATAAAGAGAACGTATAATACAGATGTTTCATGGAGTTTGAAGTACCAAGAGTATAAAACTATCACTTTTACTTTATCAGCCACCTCTGAGAGTTCAAAGCATTTTTTGTCAGCATTTTAATGCAAAATTTAACAACGGCTGACTTGGCAGACATGACCCTCATTTTACAGAAAGAAATGAATGAACTGTTAAAGGTCTGCTGACTGTTACTGTCTTTCAACTGCACATTGGTCCCAAAACCCAATGGTCAGGGCCACACTTTTAGAGCAGGCCCATAGATTCCCAGACTGTTCTGATCTTCCAGGACTAGAGAGGCACAAGCCCCACAGTGAAGGGAGGCTGCCTTGTGCCCAGTGGGCCATGGTATTCTCGATGCTCTAGGTCTATTTAGAGAAGGCAGCTGAACCCATTCTAGTCAATCCCTACCATGGTGCAATGTTGCCAGATAACCTAATTTTTAAAAAGAAGATGTAAATTTAATAATTTTCTGGTAAATTCCACTGATTTTTAAATGTTAGGTTTTTTGTTTATTTGTTTTTTAATTCATTGCAAGCTAAGCAAATCACATCTATGAGCCAAACACTGCCCAAGCCAGCTGGTTTACAACCACAGTCCTGAGATGTCACCACTCACAGTAATTTCTATCTATGTTTGGGGGGAAGAAGAAAAAAAACTATTTAAAACCACAAATAACCATACCACATCTGCCTGCTAGGAAAAGAACCTCCTTTCTCTTGAATCTGGAATATTTTTTAAGAAACATACTATGATAGTCCTTGGCTGTGAGCCTCCCTGTCCTAATTCCCAGACATATCTGAAAGGGGCAAGTGGATTTTATCAGCTTAAAGGACAGAATGTAGGGTCTCAGCTCTACTGCACTAAAGCCCCTGCCTCCCTCCTTCCCTATCTTCAGTGAAAGTTTACCATAAGTCACTGCTTTCTGCGAAAGGCACTTAGGATGAAGAGAAGGGGTAATGGCTCACACCTGTGTCAGCCACTATGGTTAGTAAAGGAAACAGCCATGGGCAGGACTCCAGAAGCATCAGCAATTCTCTGAGAGAAGGAAACAGGAGAAATAAGTCGCACAGGACTCCCCAGGGAAGTTGGGAAGGAGGTTTCCAGGCTTCCCTCAGTAGGGTGCAATTGGGTCTGAGGATTTTTTAATTTTTATTTTAAAGTTCAGCATTACCCCAGCAGCCTGGAGGCTTGGGGATATGTGTAGTCAGGCAGCCAGTAAGTCCCCAAGATCAGGGCACACACCCAAACCTGCTTCATGGTGGACTAGGACTCATCTCTTGCCAAAAGTTCTCAGGGTTTCCAGGCCCAGGGATGGAGGTTTGGGATTCACAGCCAAAGAGAAGGTGTGTACTCACCCACCACATGGCAGGGCTGAAGGAACCCTCAGCCTGGAGGTACCATGTGGGCTGTCCCCTCCTGGCCACAAGGCAAAGCCAGGGGCAACTATGGACAGACATTTTAAGACAGCATCCTGTATGCCTAATCTTGGTGGCAGGGTAGGTGGACTTGAGTAGATAAACATGCCATCAGGACCCCTCTTAGAGTGTTCCCCGATGGCTAAAGAAGCTGACACCCACCATTTGTCAGGAGAGCAGAGGAGAGGGTCCCTATGGCTTCCTTTGTGAATTGCTCTTTCTGCTCTGGAAGCTGGAAAGCTTCCACCTACCCCAACCCCTAGTCTCCATCCCCTGGGGAGTCTTACCTAAAGAGAGGAAGCCTGAAAGGGTCTGGGGCCTGCAGCTCAAACCCAGGGAGGTGATGCCTCCTGGCCTGGCCCCATCCTGCAAGAGCACCCTTCCCTTCTTGTCCTCCTCTAGTGGGATGTAGAGTCACAGTGCTTATCATGAGTCACAGTGGAGAGGGAGTTCCCTTGACATCTGCTTGTCTATAATTAATGTATGAGTGGTTGGCATTGTTTTGTGATTTTTTTATAGAAAAAATAAAACAACTACAAAGCAAGAGTAATGTGCCCACCTGTGGTGTGATGACCGTTGTCTCACATAACCAGAACAGTTTATTTGGTTAAAGCAATGTGAACTGTAACCCTGAATAATTTATTAAACTATTGAACCACTTGTAAAATATTTGAAGCTTGAGCCTAGTTTCACATAACAAATTTAAACTAGAAAGAAGTGTATTAGCAATATCACATCTAGAAACAGAAAAGGCAGTGAGGAAGCTGACAGTCATTATCATAACACACACGTACAAAGCTTTCTAACTGGCCACTGTCTTTGGCAATGACTCGGGAGCCCCTTCCCTCCTCAACTGGGTCCTACCACAAAGGGAAGGGTATCGAAAGGGTGGAGGAAGAGGGGCACAGTCAAATGAGACATAATCCCAGAGTTGAGGATATGGGGAGCAGGGCCATCTGACAATGACCTATAATCTAAGGAGCTGGTGAAGACGACCTGAAGGAAGTTAGTTGTGCACAAAGGAGATGGGCTCCACTGGTGGGGCCTTTCCCTGTGGAGGCCCCACCAGGCTCCATGCCCTGTGGAGACAGCATCTGGATTATCATGTGCACATCTGGGCCCATGTGATTAGGGGCATCAATAAACTAAGCAGTCCAATAATTAGTATTCAAGATGGAAAGGAATTCCAACCATGTCTAACAGGGATCAGTTGAGGAGCACACTTTTCCTTCTTGTTTTTAAATTTTATTAATCAAATATTTGAGGTACATACTATTTTTATGGAAAACACAGGTAAGCAAAAGAGAAAGGAAAAATAAGAAGTCACAATCCCAACAATCAGAGCTATATATTCTTTCAAGATTTTATATATTGCATGATATGATAAATTATTTATAAAAGGAGGAAAATGATTCCATAATATGCTTTTTAAAATTAACGCTATTGTTATTATATATGACAATAAATACTTTGAATATGCATGTCTATAACATCTATAAAGCGTATGTACAAAATCATTTTTAATGACAACCTGGCATTCCTGTACTGTCATTTCTTAATGAGTGTAGATTTATTCTGATTTTCATTTTTATAAACAATACTTCAAAGATGCTGACATAATAACTGTAAAGACTTTGTACTAAGGACGCATTCTCTACATCTTATCTCTTAATCATCCTAACCCTAAAAGGAAGATACTATTAATTTCTCTGTTTTATTGATGAGAAAAATGAACTTGGAGATTTTAAGTAACTATCTGTGACATTCTGTGTAAGGACAGAGCTGGAATTTAAACCCAGGTCTGACTGATGCTGCAGCCAAAACTTGTAAATACCAGAGTCCACTGCCATCCACACACATTATTGCATTTTCCTGACTACCTTCTTAGGATAATGCCTGAATGTATACTTACTGGGACAAAGGAAATCAGAATTTTTAAATCTAGGAAACAGAAAAAGTAACTCTGTTTAGAGATGTTCAGGCTTGTGGGGTAGCTTTGAGATTTGATTCATTCTCAAAGCACCTGGTCCAGCAAGGATCAGAGGCTGAGGGTAGATCACAGGTGCTCCAAAATGGAATGGCCTCTCCAAAAGCATCTCATCAGGGTTGCAGTGGTTCTCAGCCTTCCTAATACCGTGGCCCTTTAATACAGTTCCTCATGTTGTGACCCAACCGTAAAATTATTTTCGTTGCTACTTCATAACTGTCATGTTGCTACTGTTATGAATTGTAATGTAAATATCTGATATGCAGGATGTATTTTCAGGGGTCGAGACCCACAGGTTGAGAACCGCTGGACTTTAGAGGTCCTGGGCAAAGATGCCAGTCCTGGGAGGGCAGCTGAAGGAGAAAAGCCGGCAGCCTCTCCAGTCCTCCTATTCTGATACCATAGCCCATCCGGCCATCTGATACCACAATTATGACACAAAACTTGGGGAGTCTTTGTTTATATGCCATACTTACTAAATCAGTGTTTCAAAACTATTTATGCTTTTTAAAAAAGTCATCTTTGATCTCAAAAAATGTGTGTGGGGGTGGAGGGGGGTAGGTGGAAGAGGAGAAAGGCAAAAAACCATAGATGGAAATGCCTTCAATTGGAGCAAAACGCAAATGGCCTGTTTCCAATTAAGAGCCTTTGTTCCCTGGCAATGGCTGTCCTCCACCGCCCCAGTGGGAGCCACGCATTATTATAACTTCAAGTGCATATTCACCTGAAGAAAGCTGTGACGTGTGCACCGAGAGAGACACAGACGGCTTAGCCTAACTTGGCCTTTTCTCCCTTTTATTCTAATAGATCTTTCTTTTTCTTTTTGTCACTCAAAATGAGTGTCTGATGTACTAACATAAATTGTTAAAAGCAGTTTTAGGTAAAGGAAGAGAGAGTAAAGTGGAGGGGTGTGTGTGTGTGTGTGTGTGTGTGTGTGTGTGTGTGTGTTTCACAAAAGCCAACCTCAATTTATGTCAAAGAGGGTTAAAAGACCTTGGGATTAAAGCAATAAACTTGCTGCTGTCAAAGCTAAAACCCGCTAACAATTTAGTGCCAAAAGCATGTTGTTCAATATCATTTCATATTATATTATGTCACAAAGAGCTGACGGCTCTGCATCACCCTGACAAGGCTGATTTACTCTGAAGAATTCATCGACATTTTGCACAGTCAAAGCTGACTTCATTTTGTTTGGATGGACTGTGGGAAATGTGTCTGTACTTGAGTTCAAGTATTAGTCTGAAAATCATTCTCAGATTAAAGATTCAGTTGATTGTTGGTCCTCAGCTCTGAGAAGTGAGGTCTCTGAAAGGCAGGAATAGACTTTTTCATTGACAAGGTGCTTAGACCAAAGACTTTAATAAAAACCAACAGAGGTTCAATTAGTTTTTTTTTGCTGTTGTTGGTTTTTTTGGCATCCCTGAAGTATGTGAATTGTTAGCCAACCTTTCAGAAAATCACCCATGTCTACTTAATTATGTATACCCATGATTCCTTTGTCCATTTTCTTTCTTACTAGTAAAAAGGCACAGGTGCAGCTGATAACATGTTGGGATGTCACCTGGTTCAGAGACTGTGGGACAATAGATATGTAGAACTCAAAGCCAGCAAGAGAAGAGATTCTTCTTGGCATAATTACAGAGGAAACAGTGGATCTAAACTTGTATGCCTTGAAAAGCTAGATGCAAATCAGGCTGTTTTTAAAATCAAATAAATGAATACACTGTATAATGTGACTTGTATAAATGTGCATTACCTATGAAATATGCATCTATATTTATATGCTTAGGTCTGAAAGATTATGCAACAAAATAGTAAGTGGTTATCTCTGGGTGGTGGTATTAGAGGTAACAGGTGATGTTTTTTCTTTTCATCTTCATGGGCATTTTCAAGTTTTCTGAAAATGTACAGATTTATTTTTGTTTAAAAAATAAACAAAAATATTACATAACTCTGCTAAAGGCATTCATTGTCCAAAGCAATTCCACAGTGAATGTCTTTGTAAGGTATGGCCCTATTCTTTAAATCAGAACAAGATTTCCCTAATTTAACAGGGTTCTAAAATTGAAGTTTTGGACATTGCTTTCTCTGAAGTTGGGCTTATGCTGTGGTCAATGCTGACCCTGCAGGGAGGGAAGGAAGGAAATGGCCTCTAGTGGTTGCTTCCCAGTTAGGAGCCTGTGACACTACTCTGGATGTCCTCAGGCTGCTGCATGTCCCAACTGACGTGACTGACAAGCTCCAAGAAGGCCGACATCTACCACCAAAAGATGCTGAAAGACCTTGACAGGTGATCAGAACAATTCCAGCTGACAGTCAGAACTGAAGAGTTCCAGAAAAGGAAGGCGCGCGCGCACGCTTGTGTGTGTGTGTGTGTGTGTGTGTGTGTGTGTGTGTGTGTGGTTTTGTACACAACTAGGAAAGCAGACGCTCAGCCTTGCATTTGTGGGGATTTGTCCTTCTGTAGGGTTGTCTTATGTGCTACAGTGTGTGTAGCAGTCTGCTTCTCCTGCCTGATAAATGACAACCTTCAAAGCCCCCTCCCCTGCACATTTGCTGGGACCACTGCACTCACCTTCCCACCATCGCTCCACCCTCTACTGTTGCCCTTGCTCACAGTGGGCAATGAGAGCTGCTAGTGACTCACTCAATCCCATGACTGTCCCTCCTGAGGTCTCACTTCCACTGCCCTAAACAGATCAAAGAAGGACACAGACACTTGTCTGTGTTGTCAGAGCCCCTCCTCAAGGCTGTGAAAGGAGGCTTATTCTCCTGGCAGCATCCGCTGACAGCACTGCCCAAGCGGCTGGTCCCCATCTCCTGCTGGAGGCTTTCCAAGCACTTAACACAGTTTTTCAATTTCCACTGCTTATGCACATACATCTCCATCCCTGTGAATGGATTGCATGGGAACTTTCCTCTCCAAAATTCTGATGGACGGCAGTTTTACCCTGGAATGATCCCGAAGTTAAAGTGATATTCACCAATATTCATTATGTGATAATGGCACAGAGCACCAGATCAAATATTCATGGCAAGCACACTGCAACATTCTCCTTCTTAAATGTGTGTAGAGTAAATCTATGACTCCATGTATATGTATGTGTGCCCACATGCTGCATATCTATATGTCTGCAGTGCACATGTGCATGCACACCCACACACAGCAGCCCACAGCACATCCTCTCTATCAGACTTGGTCCATTGTCACTGCAGGCACCATCCATGCTAGGATCAGGCCTGGATAATAGAATTGGAATTGAGAGGAAGAGAAGAGCCAGGAGTGGGAGGTCTCATTTCTCCCACTCTACCACCAGCTTGGAGGTAATTCACCACTAGATTTGAATTTTGGTAAACAGTGAATAATTCTTTAGTATAACTGTGCCCCAAATATTCCATGGGACATGCATATACTAATAATTTTCTTATCTGAAATTTCATTTTAATTCCACATTTCCTTCATTTTTCTAAGCATTGCCAGGCTGGGGTCAGGCATATTTCCATGGCTTGTTCCAGGCTGCCATTCCCTACTTTCTGTGCGCCCTGAGGGAGGCAGGAGAGCCCAGTGGCCGTGGCTGACTGGAAGCACATACAAGGTGAGAAGATTCTTGGGCCAGGACAGGCTGCCATGGGAGGCTGAGGCCACAGATATAGGAGCAAAGCCAAGTGTGTGAAGACTTGTTGAAACACCCGGTGCCCTGGCCAGTTTGGCTCAGTGAATAAAGTGTCGGCCTGTGCACCAAAGGGTTATAGGCTCAATCCCCAGCCCTAGTTGGAGAGTGTGCAGGAGGCAACCAATCAATGTGTTTCTCTCACATCAATGTTTCTCTCTCTCTCTCTCTCTCTCTCTCTCTCTCTCTCTCTCTCTCCCCTCCCTCCCTCCCTCCCTTCCACTCTCTCTAAAATCAATGGAAAAAATATTCTCGGGTGAGGATAAAAAGAAAAAAGAAAACACCTGGTTCATCAGCAGTGACAGGGCCCATGGAGCCGGGACTCTACAGCCTGCAGGCTGGACCATGTGCTGCCAGGGAGAAAAAGGATGAGATTCTGTATAATTGGCCTTGGTAACCCCAGAAACTGACACTTAAGCCAAAAGAAAACAGGCGAATACTCTGTGTGACAAATTGTATTTATTTTTTGTCCAAACCACTAATTATTTTACCTGTATAAAATTCCTCTATTATTTTCAGTGCGGAAAAATCACAGAGTGGTCAGTGCTGCTAGTCCCTGTCACAGACGAGGCATAAACAATGTGCTATAAGGAAGCCTCCCAGAGCACAGTGCCCACAATAGTGCCTGCCAGGCTCACAGGTGAAACAAAGCATCAGAGCAAAAACGTTAACCAGAGGGAGCCTACAAGGAAGAATGTGGCAAGTGAGTTTGAAGCCTGAGTCCCTTACATCCCTGAACAGCAGACTTCACGGATAAGAGGAAGTGGGACAGAAAGGTTCTGTAGGGTCTGACAACAAGCTATCTAGATCAGAACAGAAGGAATTCTTCTCGTCAATATCCCTACACTTTACAGTTTACAGATTGTTCATGGGATCTACCACCAAGTCCATACAATAGGACAAAATCCCGTTATGCTCCAGGAACTGATTCTGGGGGAGGTTTGTCATTTGACAAAGGGTACTAAGATTTAGGGCAGAGATAGCAGAGCCTATATAATAAAAGGGCAATATGTAAATTGACCCCAACGGCGGAACGACTGGTCGCTATGACGCGCACTGACCACCAGGGGGCAGATGCTCAATGCAGGAGCTGCCCCTGGTGGTCAGTGCGCTCCCACAAGGGGAGCTCCGCTCAGCCACAAGCCAGGCTGACAGCAGCCAGCTGGGCTGCCAGCGCAGCCGCAGTGGCAGGAGCCTCTCCCACCTCCTCTGCAGCCCTAAGGATGTCCGACTGCAGCTTAGGCCTGCTCCCTGAAGCCACAGTTGGACATCCCCTGAGGGCTCCCAGGCGGTCAGAGGGATGTCTTACTGCCAGCTTAGGCCCGTTCCCTGGGAGCAGGCCTAAGTTGGCAGGTGGACATCCCCCAAGGGGTCGCAGACTGCAAGAGGGCGCAGGCCCGGCTGAGGGATCCCTCCGAGTGCACAAATTTTCGTGCACCGAGCCTCTAGTATATAAAACAGCAGACAAGAAATATTTAAAATAGCTCATAGAGTGCATATGCTAGTTGGAAGGGTAGCCATTTATCAAATTGCCATACTAATGAATGTATAATTACAAATAGAGTTAAAGAATAGGACTTGGTTCCGTGAAAGCACATGGCCACAGGTCACTAACAGAGGCTTCCCTTTGGGGGTGATATGAAGCTATGATTAAAGGTAGACAGGGTGAGGGAAACGCCTTCCAGTCAAGGGCAGAGGCCTGGGCAGGCAAAGCCTGGTAGCTCATGGAGAGAGTGAAACAAAGAGGCTGAGACAGCAAGGGAAAAAATTGGGATAAGAAAGTCAGCTGGGGCCAGATCTTTCAGGGCCCCAAAGGCCTTGCAGAGGGTTTGAGAAGTCATGGAATGATGTTAAGCAAGGGAATGGCAGCTCCTCTTGTCAGGGTTGTTTACAATGCTGCCTTCTCCATCTTATTAGCATGACCCAGGCTCCAGAGCCCCACTTTCATTCCAGTTGGGGCATTCCCTGGGTCATCAAACAAGAGTTTGTTATCAAGGTGTGAGTCAGATGTGACTTGGTTAGAAACCTGTCCCTCCTGTTGGTGGTCAAAAGGCAACGCTGACCAGTGGAAGAGAAGTCCTTAGTGAATGCCAACCACTGGCATCTATTGGGAAGACAACCTATGTAGCTCCTCCTCAGTGTGACACAGCATTTGGTCCTTCTCAGGTAGAGACTAGAGAGCCTCCTGGTCATGAGAAAGGAGGCTGGGCTCCCTACTGGGCTGCCCCAACCACCGACCATTCTTTCTCTTGTTACAGCCCCTTCATCTCCACCCACTGCCTCCATCCTGAGGATTCTTTTCAGTTTTAGATATGGAAAATTTTTCTTTTATTTGTAAGCATGCTTCCAAATCTATTTTCTATGCATATAACTCCTTTCCATTCATCTGAAGCCCAACTTTGAATTCTCAACAACTAGAATTTATTTTTTTTCTCTCTGCACTCTTCTGTGTGTGCTATTCTTTTCCTGGGCATTGAATGTGAAGTGTCTGGCCAAATGGGTTAAAGTCAGGGGTAGGTAGAAGGAAATAATATTATTCTATTACAATAAGGTTTCCCACTTACCAACATCACACTAAACACATCATAGAAAATGGTCAAGTAAGCGTAGATCAGGTGATAGTTACTGCATAGCCCTCATAGAGGGAGATGATAACTGGACTGGGTGACTGTACTGGACATGAAAAGTTCAGATTCCATATAGATTAGGAGATAAGACATTGAGACTTGGTGATATTTTGGATCGAGACCAGAGAGAAAAGGGCATCAAGAAACCCCCAATTATGTTTCATGGCTGGATGGGGTGGGGGTGCTTTTCTGGAAATGAGAAACTAGAGATGAGGGTCGGGTTTGGAAAGAAAGATCAGGAGTGCTATTTTGAACACACTGAGTTTGATCTGGATCTAAACCATTTAAGTAAAGTTGTAAACTGGCCAGAGATATAGGTCCACTACAAATAAAAAATGGAAGCTGTAAGTATATAGAAATGGTGCTTCCATAAAGGAGAATGCCCCAGGAAAAATGAGGAAGGGTAGGAGCAAGCCTCAAACAACTCTAGTATTTCATGGTTGAACAGAAGATACTGAGACAGCAAAGAAACTGAAAAGGAGATTGTAGAAAGGCAGAAAGAGAACCAAAAAGGCATGCCATCACAGAACCCAAGGGAAGAGAAGGCTTTAGCAATGTGACCACAGTCGCCAGTGCCTAGTGCTGCTAAGGGTCAAGGGAGTAAAGAATTTAAAACAGCCACTGGATTTAGGGACATGGAGGTCACCGATGAACTAATGACACTTTGGTATAGGGATGAGGGCAGAAGCCAATGACATGAACTTCACTGTGAATGGGAGACAGGAAATGGATATAGTGTAGGTGATGCAGATCATCCTGGACAGTTTGGCTGTTGCAGGGAGAACAGCAATCAAGTAGCAGCTGGAGAAAAATGTGGAATCAGGGGAGGTGTATTTATTTGCTTGCTTGTTTAAAGATAGAAATTTTGAGTATGTTCACAGCCAGTAGGAAGGCCCCTGTTGGGGAAAGTTGTAGAGATAGGAAAAAAAGGGGATAATTAATAAAGAGGTTTGGGCTCTATAAAGGTAGGAAGAGATGGGATCCAAAATTTGGGTGGTCATGAGAGAGAAAATTCACAGTGGAGAGAAGGAGGAACATCCTTGCCCCAACAGTAGAAAAGAGTGGAGGGAGAGGATCTATACAGGCGTACGTGGCACCAGATGCTTGGCTCCTGGATGATAACTTCCAAATTGTCAGTAAAGCGGGAGGAGGTGCCACCTGCTGGGGACTAAGTCAAACATTTGGGGGGAGTAGGTACGTCTTGAAATAAGTCATACAAGAAAGCAAATTAATCTGAGAAAACTAGCAAAAAAAAAAAAAAGCCTAGGTGACTATGGATTTGGAGTGGGAAAAGAGAAGCTTCTGGCCCAAGACTGGGATGGTTGAGTTGGTCTCCATCTGTTCACCCACAGCATAAGAAATGTATGTCACTTCCTGACCCCTGTGAACTTTATCAGCCCATAAGATAACAACTTTGTAAATAGCTACACATAGCTATTTCTATTCCCCCAACTAACACATGCACTCTTTGAGATCATGACTTCTGTCACCTGTCCTGGTCCTGCAGTATCCTCCTAAAGTTCCAGGCAGAGGGCACGTCGATGGTGTTCAAAAAATGAGGTAAAGCTTATGAAAGCCTTCTGAAAACTTGGCAGTATGCAAGGCAAAACTGATTATTTACAATATTGCTGTATCAATAGGGAAGTCTAACATGGATATTAACTATGTGTTTTTTAGTTCTTTGATTTTTTTCAAGTGCATTCATATGCACCAGCTTATCTATAATAATAAAAGCATAATATGCTAATTAGACTGAACCTTCCAGACAAAGCTGGGGCTGCGAGGGAAACCCAGGTCCCGGGTGCCAGAGGGAAGCCAGTGCCAGCAGCCGGTGGAAGGAAGGTTTACTCTTGCACAAGTTTCATGCAGCGGGCCTCTAGTTTGTTCATAAAATCACTAAGGAGGTGGGAATTACTAGCCTCATTTTCAGTCCAGGAAACAAGGATAGCAAGTTGAAGGTCAAGAAGCAGGGGTGTATCAGAACTGAAGGTGAACTCCAGGTCTTTGGACACCAAGGAGGGGGCTTGTTCCATTACTGTCCAAAGATACCAAAACTTGAGAGTATCCAGTGTAGATTTATCAACCTCAAAGCTGTTACTGGGGGATAAATCTCTAGGCTCATTTTTTGTTTTGGATGTAAAGCTTAGTTTTCAAATTTCTAGGCCTATTCTCACCATATATACACCAGCCCACACCTCTAAGACTATAAGGTGTAAAGGTATAGCCAGACAACAGAGAACCAGCTCAGCAGCTTCCCTACTCCTGCCAGGAGAATAACTGCTGTGGATTACATTTGGCTAGCATTGTTTTCTACATCTAATGCTTCTGGGATAGCTGTGGTGGAAGAAAAGCCCTGCCTGGAGAAAGGAGATTTTCCTACATGTGTAGAGAGGCCAGAACCACATGGCCACTGCCTAGCCACAGTCTATTAATCTAAAGCTAATCTCAGAGAGCCTGAGGCTGCTCAGATGAACCTAGTAAATGCATCACTTTTCCATGGGCTTAGAACTAAACTCATTGTCCACACAAGACTTCCCATGCACCCCCATGTGCATTTATGTTTTGTCAAATAATAAAATATCCAAATTACTTTCAAGACTGAAAAAGGACTCTGGCAGTTCCATGGATAAAATATAATAAAACCACCTTTGGACAACCAGAACAAAATGCCCAGGACTTGATGGGTCCATTTTTCTGAGATGAGTTAGGAAGAAGATACCCATACTGCATGCCCCCCACCTTGGAAACTGGGACACTGACACTGCATGGGGGGAAGCTGGTCTTGTTTGCCTTCAAAAGGGCTTCTTCTTTATTGGTGTGAATCCAGGAATCCATGACATGCTTTGGAAGATGTCCTTTAAGTTTCAGGAAGAAATTATTTACATGCATTCAAGCTAGGATATGGCTGAGTCTATTCCATTTCTTAAATGTCTAAGAAATATCAGAGGATCTATTAAGCTAAAGGACCCATGTTAATGCAACATTAGAGAACTTGATTAGAGCCCAACACTCAGGAAAATCATTTTCAGCTTCGCACATGCTACATTGCACATGTAATATGTTGTGTTGGATGTTATTTGTCATTTATTAAATGTGTATGCTAATATGAAGTGTTCCATTTCCTTACTATGGGAGTGTTAAAAAAGTTCAATCTTACTTCCCACTCACACTTAAGAAACTTGATTTCCCGAGCCCTTCCTTAAGCCAAGGCTGAGGGTCAAAGAAGGATTCCTGAAAATTTTATTTATTGAGTGGGTAAGTCTATGAACTATGTCAGGGAGATCTAACTGAATCAGATACAGTCCCCTCCCTCCAGAGCCATATAGTTCAGAGCAGAGAAAGACACACACAGAACTAATTAAATGCAATATGCCAAATGCAGTAATACAGGCATATCAAATACATCAAGAAATAAATACAAGAGGAAAAAGAGGTTCATCCTGACAGGGGTTTGGAAAAAACTTGTGGGTTAGGCAGCACCTAAGATGGGCATATGGAGTAGAGATTCTGGTTTAAATAGAATAAAAATTTGGAACAATCCTCAACATTTTTTAAAAGCAACAGATTGTCAAAGTGAGTTTCTTATAGATTTGATGTCATTTGAGGTGCCCACGTGACACAGACTACCCTGTAGACTGGGAGCCTGTTCCACAAAGGAAAATGTGTTCCACAACCCCTCATACTGTCATTTGCAGATTAATATTAATGGGTATAGAAAGGAGAGTAAAAAGATTAATAAGAGCTTTCTTCTCAAAAGGTTGCTACCCTAGAATGAGTCCCATTATACTGTCCCTGACCATCCTTCACTGGAGGGCACACAGAAAAGTGTAGTCTGCTGCCAGTTTTACCCAGGCTGAGTGAGAGAAAATACCCCCTTGAATACAGTTTAGAGGGGCAGTAGTAAACAAAAAGTTGCCTTTGATTATGTCACCAGTCTTGCTGTTTAATATACCAGTTACATAAAACAATGTGAAACTTATATTGACATTTAAAAATAGTGTAATGTTCCATACTATGATCTGCTTAACAATTTTCCTGTAGTGTTTGTCTATTTAGGCCTTTTTTTCCTATTTAGAAGCAATGTTGCAATGACTATGGTTGATTATAGCTTCTTGTGCTAATTTCTAAGGTTTCTCCATGGTAAATCCTGGTAGTGCATTAAGAGGGGCAGTTTTCTCTTTGCCCTTCCAATTGACTGACTCCCTTTAAACTATTTAAATACCATTTGTTAATATTTTCTACTAGATTTCTTGAAATTTCTCATTGATTTATAAACATTCTCATGTATTTTTTTAAAATAGTATATTCTTGATTTCAGAGAGGAAGGGAAGGGAGAGAGAGAGATAGAAACATCAAAGATGAGAGAGAATCATTGATTGGCTGCCTCCTGCCTCCCATTAGGGATGAAGCACCCAACCCAGACATGTGTTCTGACCAGGAATCAAACCATGACTTCCTGATTCATAGGTTGATGCTCAACCACCGAGTCATACTGGCCAGGTCATTCTCATGTATTTTTGAGGGATATCTTTATTGCATTTGATGTAAATATTTCCTCCCAGTTTTACCTTTAATGTGAGATGTTTCCTGAAATATGCATTTTTAAACATTTTAATAATTTCAAATTACCCATCTTAAGTTTTCTATATTTTTATAATTATTGAAATAAACTCTGTAATTCTTCTTGAACTGCTTACAATTTTATTTCTCTCTGTGTGTTAAGTCTTTAATGTATCTTAAATTCATTTTGTGACTTTTCTATATTAGATATCTAATACGTTGGACCAGTTCTTCTAATTTCTTGAACATGCCTTTCTGTCTCTACTAATTTCAAACATTAGTGCACCTCATAACTCCAATATATGCAAGGGTCTATTTCTGGAATTTTTAGTCTATTATATCTATTTGAATATTCTTAAGCAAAATATCACTTCTCTACTAATGAGAACTTCATAGATTTGATATCAGATAATAAAAGTTCATTCTTTCAAATATCTTTTACAACACTACATGACTACCCACAAGCATTTATCTTCTATTTAAATTTTAGAATTTACTTGTTTGTTGATTTATTGATGATAGCAATTCTGACAGGTATGAGGTGATACCTCACTGTGGTTTTAATTTGTCTTTCTCTGATGATCCATGATGTTGAGCATCTTTTCATACGTCTCTTGGCCATCTTTATGTCCTCCTTGGAGAAGTGTCTACTCAGGTTCTTTGCCCATTTCTTAAATTGGATTGCTTGATTTTTTTGGTGTGAGTTTTATAAGTTCTTTACAAACTTTGGATAGTAAACCTTTATCAGATGTATCATTGGCAAACATGATCTGCCATTCAGTGGGCTGTCTTTTCAACTGTTGATGGTTTCCTTTGCTATGCAAAATCTTATTTGTTTTATGTAGTCCCATTTATTTTTTCTTTTGTTTCCCTTGCTCAGGGTGATACATCAGAAAAAATATTCCTATGAGAAATGTCCAAGGGTGAGAGAATACCAAAAGTTGAGACAGGGGGGCCTAGATGAGTCAGAATCTATGAGTGGGAGTTAGGAGGAAGAACAAAAACCTTATGCTGGAACAGGTGTCCAACTTTGTATTAAGATGCTTCATAAGATGATACCTTCCAAATCCCTGGAGGTCTAGTAACCTAGTGATGGTTCCTGGGGAGCCCTATATTGACTTTGAAAGAGGTAGAGATGCTTAATTATTCCAGAATGACTATATCCAGGGAAACCCCGATTACAGGGGAAGAAAATATCCCTTCCCTACCACTTACCAAAACAGGCACTTTTGATGGAATCTTTTAGAGTATGTAGTAGCTGTGCATTGGGTGTTCTCCTAGCACATTTCTCCCACATAATTTCCCAAGAGCTTACACTTTTCCCATTGTTTTCCTTAAATTATTCCCTAAGTTTCCTTATGGTTCTGATGAAATCAAGTCCATCCCAAGCTCCAGGGGTGGAACACATGACTGGCTGAGATCATGGATATCCCAATGATCTCATCAGGGAGATTGTTTTAATGATTGAAACCTACCTTGGCTGGACCAATCAGGGGATGGAAAAAGAAAACTTTCCTGGAAACTATTGACAGTCAAGTCATCTTGTGACCATGTGATGAAGTCAGATCTATAGAAGGCAGAGGGTAGATCTTAGTGCTATGATTGAGCCTCCCAATCAAGCCTGCGTTGAGTCTGCCCCATCTCTGGAAATTTGTTAGCAAATAAATTAGTTAAGCAGCATGGGTGAGTTGAGCTTCTTTCACTTGCAACTGCACATATTTTAACTAATGAACTTTCTCTGATCCCATGGTTCCCATACAAAGTCATGAAATGATTAATGCTACATTGATCCCCAGGGATGACCAGGAACCTCCTGTCTGTTCAAGACATAAGAGTAGCCCTTGCCAGTTTGACTCAGTGGATAAAGTATCGGCCTGCGGACTGAAGGATCCCGATTCTGATCAAGGGCACAGTGAGGGATGTGCAGGAGACAGCCAATTAATAATTCTCTCTTATCACTGATGTTTCTATCCCTCTATGAAATCAATAAAAACATATTTTAAAAAAGAGCAGATAGACCTGGGGAGTGAGTTCTCCCTGGTGGTGGCAAGGACCATGCCTCTCACCAAAACAGTCCTCCTTTGGGTGGGAGGGGTTCTGGAGATGAGGGCCAAACATCCCAGAAACCAAACTTGTGCCTCTCCCAGCATCTCATCTGGCCACCAGCAACCCTGTCATTTTGCTGCCACTGGGCTGGCTCAGGCAAGCTCTAGTTGAAGAGATTACAGACAGATGCTCTGGCACAAATCAGAGACCCTGTGGAAGAGAAGCAGTCAGGTTTTCTCTTAAGCGACAGCCATCATTTTCAGCAGGCAGGGTAATTACAGGTTTCCCCTTCCACAGTGCAAGCTATCTGAAGGTAAAACAATGGTGAGCAGAGTGTGTCTGTCTCAAAAAACGAATGGGGGGAGAAGGGAACAGAAGGATTCAATCTCTTTTAATTTATTTTAATAAAGCATGGGTTTTTCAAAAGGCCAAAGGGCCTCATTTGCCACAACGTGGTTGAAATCTGCCAACAGCTTCCCCAAACCTCTTCTTTCCCCATAATTCAATCAGAGCTGCAGATGGAAGCACTCAGCTGGCGTCTTCCTTTTCTTGGCCCTTCTCTATCCTTCCTCTCTCACTGCCATAGCTGAAAAGCAAGGGTTACGCCCCCGAAAAGCCCCCTCCATCTTCTCCCCCCCACACACCCATGGGCTCCTATGAGGCTCAATTCCTTCCAGGGCCTCCCTGTTCAACCTCTGCCCTTAAGCCCTTTCTGAATATTCAGAAATGTGGGGTTTGTATTTTCCTTTATTTCAGCTATGCTCTCCTGATCCTCCAGCTGAGCCATCAGGCCCATGAGGGTTATTCCCCTGGCCATCCCATCTCCTGAGACTCCAGGTGCCATAACCTGTTAGACGGTGGTCATACAGGAGGGAGTGAGCAGCCCCACTGAATTATTTCTAAGGAAGATACACTCTTGGTGTGACTGGAAGAAGACTGAATCTGAACAGACAACCACTGCCATCCTTTCCAACCAGTAAACAAACTCCCACTTCTGAGCTTTGAAATCTATTGACCATTCCAGGCACTGACCCCCAAACAGCCCCACCCCAACTCTGGTCCCCATCATTGCTCCAGACTTCTGGAACTTTATTCAAGAAATTTCTTCTCCTCATCTTTCACCACTAGTTGCCTCCAAATTTCAAAACCCTCCAAAGCAAATACCACTTTACCAGATTTTCCTAAAGAATAGAAATAACAAGTATTTAGTGAAGGTAGTATGCCTCAGAGAGGGAATTTTGGCTCATTTGTTGCAAATGGATGCGTTAAATTTCCTACCTGGGGCTGTGGAAAAGTTTTGTTGTCATATGGATGCACAGTCCTTCACATTCTTTCTGTCCCCTCAACAGAGAAGAAGGGCATCCCTGTGCCTCCTTCCCTCCTGAGGATTTCTTACATCTCACAGACAATTGGAGCCCACCCAGTGAGCTCCCTCTCTGGGGTGTCATGAGGCTTCATGGTCCCCTCACTCTCTTGGGCTGAGAGCTCTTGCCCAATATGTGCCTGGCCTTTGGGCAGCGAAGGCACATTCTGAGGGCTTTCCTGTCTGTAGGCTACCCATTCTTACTCCAGTGGCAGGGCCTGGGGACTTTCTCCATTGCCTGATGACTTTTTTTGCCTGCTCCCCCATATGTACCTGCTTCTGGAATGGGGCTAGAAATATTGACAAATGGTCACCCTTCTAATGATGTCTCTTCCTTCCAGAACCTTACTCCATAAAATGTTGGGCTGTGTTCTGGTGACCTGAAGGGGTAGAGACTTGACTAAATTTTAGGAAAGGATTTGCCCAAATCCAGAGCTTCATCCAGAGCTGCCTTCCCTAACCTGCCATACCATCTCTCCTCTCAGCCATCCTTCTTTGTCCTATCTCCCCTGAGCAGATGTGAAGGACTTTCTTTACAAGGGCCTTGAGCCCAATGTACCCCCTTACCAGGCTATCATGCCTGCCTCTCTTCATTCATGTACCCTGGACCCCTCCCCTGGCCTAGCTCTGAGCACCTCAGACACCCAGCTTGTTTTTCACATTCTTCCATATGGGCAGGGAGTACTACCATGAGTCATGCACAATGGACCCATTTTGAAGGATCAAAAGGAGGGTCCAAGAGGGGCTCACCCCAAACTAGTGCAGTGGTTGGCAAACTGCGGCTCGCGAGCCACATGCGGCTCTTTGGCCCCTTGAGTGTGGCTCTTCCACAAAATACCACGTGCGGGCACGCATGTGCAGTGCGGTTGAAACTTTGTGGCCCATGCGCAGAAGTCGGTATTTTGTGGAAGAGCCACACTCAAAGGGCCAAAGAGCCGCATGTGGCTCTCGAGCCGTAGTTTGACGACCACTGACCTAGTGTCTGAGAAGCATGTTGTTATGAAGGGATCAGTTCATAGCACAATGCTGGGTGGGCCTTCTCTGAGGCTGCCAAACACCTAGAGTGGATTCTGTGTCATGGGCATCACAGAGAAAGTCCCCAGTGAGGGGGTTAGAGACAGACACCCTGTACTCATCTATCCCAGGCACTTTTCCCTTATGCTTAAACACACTTGTGTTACAGAGGAAATTGAGTCCATATGCACTGATTCTTCTAAACCCCAACCAGGTCACATGTTGTTTTCTGGGCCTGTTTAATTGTCCATGAAACCCCAGAGTCATCTGCAACATGTAGAGCACCGAGGAGAACATCATCACCATCACTGTCGCTGACCACTCCCTGCCCGAGACCACCATCTCCCTTGGCACCATGGGTGGGCAGGCAGGCAGAGCCCACCAAGGACATATGGTTAGCATTTCAGCTGACATGCATGTCCTGCTGACAACTGGTCCAGAATAGGAAGACCATCACAAGCTGTTCTTACTTCTTCCAGATTTTGTTTCTGAAGGCAACATTGCCATAAATGCTTGGACTAAGAGTTTGAAGACCTGGGGTTGTCCCAGCTGTGAGGTCTTAGGCAAGTCACCCAAATTCCTATCCTCAGCTCCTTTCTTCCTCAAATCTAATAGTACCCACCTCAACTACTTAAGCAGCATGTTGACATGAAGAAACACAGGGAGAAGACATGTCTCCACCCATGCCTGTGAGGGCAGATGCCCAGCTGGTGCCCTGCTCCCTACCTCCCATCCCCCAAGCCCTGCTGGCCAACAAAGCAGCACTTTTTGGGCACCAGAACCTCCAGCAGTGTATGTTCATTCATTGCTATGAAACTCCCATACTGCTTTCACCTGGATGATCTCAATTATTCTTTACAACACCCTCAGGAAGACTGTTATTTGGTGACTCCCACTGAAGAGGACTCCAACTTTAACAATGACTCAGTAATGTACTCAAGACTCTACAGCTCATGAAATATGAGGGTTGCATCCCAAAACCAGGCACACACGCCAGCCTCTCTACTCCACCACTGTGTTTCTCTTCTAGTTGGCACAGCCCATGCCCCATCTCAGAGATGGCTGATACTCAGGTGGTGCCAACAACCTGCTCTATCAGTTCAGTTGTCCATGTCTCTCACTGCTTCAGACCATGCTGTGGCCAGAGCTTTGTCCCCATCACCTGGGAAGGCATGAGAAGCCCACCTGATATTTTGAGATCAATTAAAATCTTAACTTTAATGAAAGCAGGTGTCTGGTCCAGTGCTGGGGGTCCCCCAAGCTAGACTTGGGGCCATGGATAGACTTCCCAGTCAGTATGCATGGGTAGACTTCCCAACAGGCTGATATGAGCCAGGCCTTTATTGTAAGGGACATATATGACAAGAACACAAGCCACTAATTACAGAAATAAAATTTAAGCAAAAAATTCATGGATTCAACCAAAGAAACAAAGGGTAGGGGCACCAAGTTTGGTTTGGTTCTGGACTCAAAGTCACCAGTTTTTACTTCCTTATCAAGTGCCTCATTGTCACTAGATGCCTGCATTGCTCCCATTTCTGTGTACCCTGGTGCACATCTTATAGAAGGAGCATCTGTTTCTCTCCCAGAGGCCCTGAAAAAGACCTCATTGGTTCAGTTGATTCAAGGGACCATCATGAACCAATCACTCTGCTCTGGGAAGAGGGTGCTGAGTTGATTGGCTCCAGCCCAGGTTATATGCTCCATCTGTGGGTGGGGCCAGGGTGAGGGGGAGGATCAAACCCATTCAAATAATGTGAACTGAGAGTAAGGAAAATTAAGATGTAGCTATTAAAAGATGAATAATTGCAGGACAAGTATCAAAAAACCCAATGTCCACTTGAAGCACAAGCAAACTCTCATTCTTTCTCTAATGCAGGAGTTGGAAAACTTTTTCTGCAAAGAGCCACATAGTAAATATTGAAGGCTTTGTAGGCCATAAGGTCTCTGTCGCAACTACTTACTCTGCCATTGAGTGCGAAGTCAGCCAGACAATACATAAATGGATGCATGTGGCTGTGTTCCAACAAATCTTTATTTAGGGATGCTGAAATTTGAATTTCATAAAATGTTCACATGTCACAAAATATTATTATTCTTTTGCATTTTCAATCATCTAAAAAATTAAAAACCATTCTTGCTCACAGGCCATAGGAAAACAGGAGGCAGGCTGGGTTTGGCAGGGAGAGGGTGTGGTTTGCTGATCCTTGCTCCTAAAAGGGTGCTGTCAGTAGGAACAGACAGGGTGGGGAACTCTTATGCCATCAGAAGGCACATGGTCCAGGTGAAATTGTACATCTAGGGAACACGAAAAAGAAAGAACTCGAAAAAATCATTGGTACAAAGTTCTCAGTTTGGTTAGCATTTTACCTATATCCTCTCCTACACTAATTTATGGAAAGTCTATTAATCATTCTGGATGCAGAAAGGAAATCACATTCTCAGCATAAACATAAATTATCGGCCTAAAACTCAAATTCCTTCAGCAAGATGGTTCAAGCTAAAAGTTTTAAATAGCTCAAAAAGAACAAATGACTGAAAGGAGATATGCATCTTTTGAAATACAAACCTGAAAAGATGTTATGCTCAATTACACTGACAAAAGATTTGGGATCCAGCAGTATCCTCCATGGAATTCCGCAGCTAAACAGGAATGCTAAATCACACACTAACTTAAGCAAGAGTAATCTAGCATGAGCCACATTACTCGTATGTCTGCTAGGAGCTTAAATCTGCTCTTATGTGTACAAAATGCCTCTCCCCATCTCTCTAAGAAGGTTGACTTGACCCTGCTAAGACTTTTGCATCTCCAACTTGCCAAGCTCCCAAATTGAGCACTGGGATGTCCTGGACAGAGAGCAGGATCAAGAGAAGTCATGAGGAGGACCAAGGTATTAAGGGGAGGAGTCTGGACCCTTCAAAGTAGGGAGCTCCAGTTCCAAGCATGGGAGACCAAGAAGAAAGGACATAGGGGTATGGTTGCAAGTCCACTGTGCTGCCCTGAGCACAGGTGACACTTGGCTCATGCCACCCCCACGACTATCCCAACCCCCATTCTCCCAGTTCTTGGAGTTAAAGCAGGACCTCACAGGCCTATGGAATCTCTAACTGGCCTTCATCAGCCAGTCTGAGTCCCTGAGGGACAGGGACTATGTATGTCATATGCTTCATCTGATTCTATGGCACAGCTGGCACACAGTAGGTATTTGTGTAACATCTAAGAAGCAATGTGTGTTAGGCCACCAGAGGAATAGAAAAGGGTGGCTAGAACCCAAAACTCAAATAACCCAAGGACATGCACATGCCCTCATTTCTGTAATGCAGGCTGAGATCCATGTGAATTATTGGTATGATAAGTATGAAAGGCTAGGAGACAGAGGAGCTAAAGGAAAAACAGAATTCTAGATACTAGGTGTACTGGTTAATAATGCAGATTTTGTAATAAAAAAAACACACAATAATTTCAAGAGAAACATCAAAAGTGCTTTATTCAAAGTAATGTCCATCGCTAGCTACACATTTCCCCCATCTTTCAGGTAATTTGTGGACACCGTCCCAATAGAACTTTTCTTGTTTTGAGGCAAACCATTCAGAGACCCAATTTTCCACTTCTTCGTACGTTTTGAAGTGCTGCTCAGAAAGTGCGTGCGCCATCGATTGGAACAAGTGGTCATCTGAAGGAACAAGGTCTGGTGAATAGGGCGGGTGGATTAATACTTCCCAGGCAATATCTTTTAATGTGTCTTAACTGGTTTTGAAATGTGTGATGGTGCATCATCATGAAGCAAAATTATTTTGCCTGTGTCTTCTGGCCTATTCTGGTCGTGTTACAATCAAAGCATAGTTCAAATTGATTATTTGTTGTCAGCAGCGATCAGTATTAACAGTTTCACCTGGTTTTAGAAGCTCATAATACACCACACCTTCCCACCAAATGCAGAGCATTGTCTTCTTTACAAAGCGATTTGGCCTTGCAGTCGATGTTGATGGTTGACCTGGGTCAACCCATGATTTTTGTGTGTTTGGGATTCTCAAAATAAATCCACTTTTCATCGCCAGTCACAATTCAATGCAAAAAAGACTTTCTTTTGTGCCGTTGAAGCAACATTTTACTGATGACTTTTTGGTTTTTCATTTGTCTTTTGTTCAGTTGATGTGGCACCCATTTTCCTTCCTTTAAAATCGTTCCCATTGCTTGTAAACGATTGAAAATTGCTTGCTGAGCAACGTTTAATCTTTCTGCAAGTTGTTTTTGAGTTTGACACGCATCTTCATCCAATAATGCTTGTCATTGTTGGTCTTCAAACTTTTTCAGTTGACCTGGACATTCTTTGTCTTTCACATCGAAATCATCACTTTTAAAGCATTTAAACCAGTGTTCATAAGTATCTTGAGATGAAGAATATCCACCATAAGCTTCCCGAAGTATACAATAACTTTCAGCAGCACTTTTCTTCAAAATAATGAATTAAAACTTCCCGCAAATGCTTTTTTTTGGCACGAAATTCGACATTTTTAAGCGTAAAAATATCTATGATGTTAACACCTTCAGAAAATTTGACATATGAAGTTTTGAAGCTTGTTGTCAATACAACAAAATAGCATACATATCAAATCGCATGTATATTAACATATATGTAACTCCATCTATTGAAAAAAAATCGCATTATTAACTGGTACACCTGGTAAATGGAGGAACACCCCTACTCTGTGTAGCTTCCAAGGAAAAAACTGGAAAACTGGACTTGTAGATGTAAGCTGGGGAAAAGCTGGTTTGAGCAGCAGGTAGAATGTTTTCCAAGAAGCAGAATGCTCTGCAGTGCCAGAGGTCGCTGTATGGAAGATGGAGCTTCCTATCACTGGAGTTGGTTGTGCCCCAGAAGGAAAACTGCCCCAATAATGCTACCTGGGAAATAGGTAAACTTTCAGCTCTAGCCATTTTGCTATCCATAGCCCACCCTGAGATCTGAGCTAAATGAGAAAGAGAGCCAAGAGAGATGCTTAGGATTTCTGGCTACTTGAGCTGGATTGAAAAATAAACAATATGTAGGGAATCTGGGTGTTCAGGGCAGACAGACATACAGCCAGTAGCAAGGGAAGCAGTGACCTACCTGCTTTACACTCCATGGAGCCAGGGCCCAGTAACCCAAGGACGGGATTCTTCCTGCTTCTGGAAGGTAGGCTGGGCCGAGCATGGTGTGCCCCCTAAAAGGTGCAGGAATGGAGGAATATCTGGGTCTCTGGAAAGTTCCTCTATGTCCCACGGAAGGGTGAGTGCGGCAGATCCTGAAAGGGCAGGCACGGCCTTCTTACACTGACCACCAGAAACTCAGGGGAGAAGAAGGGCACATGCCCTCCTTTCAACAGGACCTTTGGGGGCACCACAGGCAGCCAGACCCTTCCTCCAGGGAGGTCAGAGTGCCTGGGTTTTATAAGGGAGGTGTCAGCCTCTGGCTGCTGGTGCAGAGGACACACGGCAAGCAGCTCTTTAACCATCTGCTAAGGAAATACCAAGGTAAATTAAAACGAGAGTGGATTTGTGACTTCTGTCTTTTCCAAAAAGATAGTGTTGGCAGGTTTATGAGAAAACCATTCCCAAACACCTTGAATTTATATGGCATGCTTATTTCAAAAGCTCTTCTACATCTGTTAGCTCTTTGAAGCCCCTGGAGGCAGGTAGGGCATGAAGGAGAGCTGAGTGGGGGAATGGAGCCAAAGAGAGCTTGGGCAACTTGCCAAAGGCCCCAAGAGGGAAGGCTGGGTGGCACCCAGCACCTTGACCCTAAGGGGCTTCTCTTCCTTTCAGATCTCTGGCAATGGGCTTTATGTTGTAAGGCTGGGAGCAAAGTGACCACTCAAGAGCTGGGAGGTCAAGTACAATTAGGCCGGGAGAGCACCCCTTCTCACACACACACAGCCCTGCACCCATGTGCCCTGTAAATTAGCCAAGGATTAGAGGTAAAGGAAACAACAGAGGCTGATTGACAAGGAGGCCCTCATAATCAGTGCTGCAGTAAACTATACTAATTATGGTATCAATTGGTAACATTATAAAGGTTGAAGCTACATAATGAAAAAGAGCAAACACACAGGCAGAGTGAGTTCAGCAAATGTAATTACAAGATGACACTATTGGCAAATACTATTTTATGAGGTATGAAGAGGGATGTGGCACAAACACACTCCAAAACTTACAAGCTCCTCAGGAGTGGGGGAACCTAGAGCTGACCAAAGATGCACCCCCAAACATGCCACATGAGCAAGCTGGGGGAACCCATGAAGTCTTCTTGACATCTCCCCAAGGAGAAGATGTTGTCAGATAGGGCTTGCTACTCCCAAGCTCTAATTCCTTGTTTGCTATATGATATATTGTCCGTAGCCTGTCCTGAACTCTGTAGTCCTCAAACCTTAAGATTTTGGACTGTTGAACCCAGAAGACACCACAGATGTTATTTAGATTCACAGTCACTCTACAGTGAATATAATGGGGGAGGGGAGCCTGCCCGGCCACTGGAACAATATGTATCAATGTCCAACAGTATTCATGGGACTCTGTGCCAGACACTGTTCTAGAAGCTCAGGCCAGGGTCTCTGCTGTCATGTGTTCACATCTTATGAAAGAACAAAGAAAACTGGTCAAGCAAATCACTAAGGCCATTCCAGATTCAAGGTCATATCAGGTGCTACGAAGAAAACTAAAAGGGGTAATGGATAAGCGGGCTGGAAGTGGAGAGGCAGGCTAGATGAAGGATCGGGGGGGGGGGTTCTCGAGGAGGAGCTGAGACCTATGAACTGAGACCTACAGGAGGAGAGAAAAAAATGCTTTTCCAAGGACACCCAGCTCTTTCCTGGCAGAGAAAGGACAGAACACAGGTGCCTGCACTTGCAGTCCAGGGTCATTCTGTTGCATCTGGCTCTCCCAACCAGTGTTTGGGCCAGAATTTTAAGAGAAACTATCAACTCTATGGATATGTGGGGCCACTGGATGTTGAGGGTTTAAAAATTGTTAGAGATCCCGTGATTCAAAGTCTCTAACACATTGGAGAATTACCTGTGGCATGTCTGTAACAGAGAAGCTATTCTGATTGTCTGCTGCTGCATTGCAAACCCCAAAATAACAGCAATATGTCGTTATCTTCCCATCTCTGTCATTGCCTAGAGGAGAAGCTGGGGTGGCACCCAGCACTTGACCCTAGACCAGTGATGGCGAACCTTTTGAGCTCGGCGTGTCAGCATTTTGAAAAACCCTAACTTTACTCTGGTGCCGTATCACATATAGAAATTTTTTGATATTTGCAACCATAGTAAAACAAAGATTTATATTTTTGATATTAATTTTATATATTTAAATGCCATTTAACAAAGAAAAATCAACCAAAACAATGAGTTCGCGTGTCACCTCTGACACGTGTGTCATAGGTTCGCCATCACTGCCCTAGACAGTTCCTGCTCATGGTCTTTCATGTGCTTACAGTCAGATGATGGTGGCAGCTGGAGGCATGGCTGGGCTGAAAGAGTGCAAGCTGGTGAAGCTTCCCTTCCTGTGGCCAGTCTGCTATGCTAGGCTAGTCTTCCTTGCAGCATGACAGTCTCAGGATATATGGACTTCTTCCATGGGGCTGGCTTCCTCTAGGGTGAGCTTTATAACAGGACCAGGTGGAAGCTACAAGGATCTATCAATGGATGGACCAGAACATCCTTTCTGTTGTGATCTATTGATCAAGGGAACTCCTAGACTTAAAGAAGAGAAACTAGACTCCAGATTTCAATGGGAGGAGGAGCAAAGAATATGTAGCTATCTTTAATCTACCATACTTGCTCTGCATAAGAAAAACAACAATAGCCTCTACTGAAGGCCTGCTTAGCCTCTTGACAACCTAATAAACATCTGTCATTCACACTTAGATTATCTTTATTTCCCTTCAATTAATCAAAAAATTAGTCCATGTTTCTTGAGGACCTGCCATTCAAAAATGTGTCACGCTTAGATACAGTCTACAATGTGCTATGTCTTCCCTGTAAGGGCTTAGAGTCTGGAGAAGATGCTACAAACTTTCATTTATAATAGCTGAGCTGATTTTTAAAGTGAAATTTGGCAAGGAACCCGTTTATAAAACAGGTCAAGGTAGGACTATTCTGGGCCAGATAAGAGCCCAGGGCACCTCAGTTGAAGCCCACAGTCAGGGAACCATAGTGCAGATGCCATCATGCAGATAAAGAAAGGAAACTAGTGGGTAAACTATCCATTCTCCATGAGAAGTTTCCTCATGAAAAGATATGGACCTGGCTTATGAGAAAGTTAGTGTATTAATGAGATTTTTTTAATAATTGTAAATCTATATATGTCACATTGCCCTGAACACAAAAGAAAACAAGGACAGGAAAGTCTCAGGGAGGGCTAGATCTAGGGACTCACGTAATGTTCTGTACTAATAATTACCATATGGTATCCTAATTAACACAGGGTCAGGTCTCTCCAGTCTTCACCTGTGCAGGCTTCACTCTCAGGGGCACTTTATGTTGTTAGGACGGGGTGGCTACCAGAAGTTCAAGGCTTACTTCTATTGTGTTCTTACCCAGCCATTTGCACAATCCAGCTCTGGTTGGCCTTACTTGGGTTCCGTGCTCAAACCCACACAATCCAAGTAGTCAGGATTTCCTACTCTGTCAAAGTTTAAAGAGTCACATGCAGATGGGAGCCCCAGGTAACCTGGTGAGGTCATTTGTACTAAGAGTGAAGGAAAGAGGATTCTGTTCTCTTGCTGAAGGAAGCCTGGAAGCTGAGCCAACAAAACACCTACACAGAGAGGAAGAGAAAGCAAAGAACTAAGAGACAAGAGGACAAGAGGCTGGGCAATGCTTGATCTCTCCCCATAAGGTGAGAGGAATGGTCAGCTCTCTTGGTCTTGACACCTAGTGAATAAACTTCTCTTAAAAGTGGTCCCTGTGCCCCTGAGAGGAGGTTCAAGGGCAGAGGTCAGGGCCTAGCTTTGGACCATGGTGCTGGGTTTGTCCTCAGCTTTGTGGCTGTCATCAGTCCTCATATCCCAAGATGCCCTCTGAGCTTGAAGAATACCCAGGAACATCCCAAAGAGCCTTCTGACAGGTGCTTTGGCCTGAAATAAAGCCAGGGAAAAGAGAACACAACTGCCATGCAGTATTATGAAACATTGCCATTAAGTTTAATGCCTTCGTAACAAAGAATGCCACATTTATTATCACAAATAAATCCATGGATTTAACATCCATCAGGCTTTAGACTTTATTTTTCCATATAAAATAAATATGGCTAGAATATAAGATTATGACTACACCATTATTTTCTAAAACTATTTAATTTAAGCACAGTCTAACTGCCCCATGCTATAAACCTGGGCCCAGGAAGGGACCACTCCACTCCTGGAAGAACACTGGCACCACTGAATGCAACAGCCAACAAGGTGGGCTTTCCTGCACAACTGCTGGGTTTCATCACTGTTTAATGAATTGTTGCACTCTTTATAGGATAAACAATAAATCGCACATGATTTATCATATTACCCAATAAATCATGTGACAAATCATTAGGCAGAGTGATAAAATCAAGTGTTTTAGAAATAAGTTAATCTATGATGCCAATGTGTAAACTAAACAGTTGCTTAAAAACCCTATTTACTAATCATTTTTACATAAAGAAAGATTAATGATTATGTAGATTAAATGTGTACTTATTCCTATAAGCATCAGACAGCCATGTGCCCTGTTGGCCTTCTCTTTTTAGCAAAGGCCCCCAAAAGCCTCCCTTCTGTGGCATAATTCCATTTGCCTCCCTCCTTCCTGGATTTCCCTTGACTGGAAAAGGAGGCTGGAGAAGACAGGGCAAACGAAAGAAGTGGTTAATGAAGAGCGAGTCATGGGGGCCTGGTGGTGAGGCTGTTCTCCCCATAAATTTTGTAACACACTAATTAACACTTTCATTAGGGCCTGGAGACAGGTTCCAGTGCTGCCTGCTTTTCCAGCCTGCCTTCGACACAGTGCTCTTTCTCACTTGTGACAACTATGTTTATAGCTTCTCTGCCCATCGAACCGGCTGGCACATCGAATTACCCTCAAGAGTACATGGGCATCACGTCACATTTGCGTGCCTGATATCATACGTGACGAGCTGTGCGCCGCCAGGGCCTTTAATGCACATCCTGCAGACAGCCGGCCCTGCAATGCATAGGCAGATATTAAGCTAAATCTTTTTGGAGTCAAGCTTGTTTCACATCAGTTACATAAACATATTGGTTCCTTTAAAAGAACAAATGCTTTGTGAGTAAAGAAAGGACTCCAGCACTGAAACCTGAGAAATCATCCGGCACATCAATTCTGCCTGTCTTTCTGGAAGTCTTTTCTTAGGGAGGTTGGGGAGAGACTATTTGGCTTCTAGAATGTGTTTTGAACCATATTCATTATAAACTCTGGACAATACTAGGCAATGTAAAGAGAGAGAAAGGGAGAGCCCCGGTGAGTATAGCTAGGAGGACAGTCAGAACATTAGTATAGACTCCTTTTTTTATATCTATAAGTTCACACCATTGGCTGCAATTTTCCAGTCTCCTTTGCTATTTCTCTTTCTCCCTCGCCCACATCCAGCCCATAAGCAAACCCTATTGGCTCTCAGCATCCCTATGACTGTGGATTCCCCCAACATTACAAGTTAAACTGTGAAGCTGATCCTAGTAATGCAGATGTGAAGCCACCTTAGACCTAAAGTCACCTTCTCTTTTGCATGTTAAATTGCTTGTAATGGTAATCACCAAGGTTTGGGAACCATTATTCCTGGTGCCTGACAAAGTAGTTGTTGTGTGATTGGGTAAAGGATGGGAGATAAGAAAGGAGTTTCAGATTGCACTTTTCTTCTGAAAAGCCCTAAGAAATGAAGTGGATGAATTTTACTGACTTCAGTTTCAACGAACGACGTGGAAAATAGTGCCTCAAAGGCAGAAATCCAAGAAATGAGCTTTTACACATGGTCTTTGGCCCTTCTCAAGAGGCAAACCATCAGTAGTAGTTCAGGGAGGAATATAAGAGTTTCAAGTCACTTGTATAACCTGGACACATGGCTTTTCCCTCATGCTGCCCCCTGAGAAACCTCCAGCTGCTGAGTACAGCCCAATTCTCAGACTCAGAGGAATTGAACCCAATTGCCAAGATAAAACAGGAAAAGGGTTCAAAGGAAGTTATGTTTCTAATGCCCACAAAAGGGATAGACTAAGTAGCAAGCACAAAGCCCTCATTCTATTTTCCCTTCTTTTATCCAACCCACCTCTCAATTCACTGGAATTCACATTCCAAGACACCATCGGTATCTCTCAGAAGAAGCTGAGCTTTCCTTCAGTAATGTAAAAGCTCAAAATCTCAGAAGCTTAAACATTCTTATTTCTTGCTCTTGCAAGGCCACTATAGGCCCAGAGAACCTCTAAGATAGGTGTCCTCCCCATGTGGTGCACTGCATACTTTCCCAATCACTGAGGAAGCGAGCGTTGAGCTCTTAAGTGATGTCACCAGAATTGACATGTCATTTTAATGGCCAGAATGAATCACTGTCTTTAAGGATAAGTATGATTCTCCATATGCCAGATAGCAATGAACATTCATAATGTTGATCACACCGTTCTCTGCAACCACACCACTCCCCACAAAAGCAAAAAAGCAAACAGCCTTATTAGTAGGGCTCATTCTCAGGGTCTTCCTGCCACAATATGGCTGCTTCCATCCTCAAACCTGCACTGCATATGCTCCATCAGGGACAGTGAGAGGCATGCTCATGAAGGGCTTCACTCTACAACAAGCATGTCAAACTCGGCCTGCGGGCCGCATGCTGCCCACAACGAATATTTTTGCAGCCCGGCCAATATAACGGTTTGTAAGAAACGTTTTAATAAAAATTTCTTAACTTAATTTTTACAATATCCTGTTATACATAACTACTAATAACGAACTACAAGGTTCGCTAATGACTGACTACTATAATCATGTTGCATTCATTTCCCTTACGCGCCTTACGCGCAGGCGCACCGTTTCTCTCCACTAATACTAGCAGAGAATATTTTAACAGCCGATTGCCATGTCATTAGTCTTGGACTGACTTATTTAGTGTGTGCAACAGGAAATATTTCACTTTCGGAGAACAAGAAAAATAGGTTTATTTGTGTTACACTTATTACTTTGTGCAGTTATTCAGTGTCTGGTAAGTTAATGTTCAAGAAAAAAATATTAATTTTTATTAAAATGTTCTATTATTTATGTTAACGATGACTCATTTATTTCAGCCCTTTGTATTCAGCATGTCTCTATCAAAGTAAACCTACATTTCTATGAAAATCGAAGCTTTTGGTTTTTTGCGGCCCACATAAACTTAAACCTTGTTTATTTGGCCCGTGGTTAGCCTTTGAGTTTGACATGCTTTGCTTTACAAAGAAACAACCTATCCCAGTGGTTGAGCATGGGCTCTGGAGTCAGACAGCCTGCACTAACATCCAGCTTTGACTCTCGATTACCAGTAAGACCGTGGGCAACATAACTTCTCCATACTTCAGTTTGCTGATCTGTGACATGGAGCTGGTGATGGTGCCTGGCTCTTGGGTTGTGAGAACTGATTATACTAGCACATGTGAAGCCCTTGTCACTGAGTGAGTGCTGTGGAAATGTTTTCTGGCTGTGATGCTTTACAATCTGCATCAGGCACTCAAAACCATTCGCCCATTTGGTCAGTATAACTTATGATAGGAACAAGTTCACCCCATCCCCGTCATCTTCTTCCCCATCCCAAACAGAGGCCAGAGATGAGATAAGGATGTTGAGGGAGTCCTTTGAAAACTAAATTGGGGGAAGGGGTACATCTTCTGCATATAAAAATGGAAGGATTTTAAAGGAATATGGCAGAAATAGTCATACACTTCCTAGCCCCCTTGTCATTGAACAAGCCTCATGACAAACCTGCCACATCTGAAGCAATTGATTATTCCCTATTTCTTGGGAAACTGCCCTCATCTGGCTTTACATAGCACTTTCTTGGTTTTCCTTCTACATCATTGGCTGCAATTTTCCATTCTCCTTTGCTAAATCCTCTTTGTTTTCTCAACCTCAATGGAGAAGGTGCTTCAGAGTTCAGTCCTTGGACTTCTTTTTATATCTGTATGTTCACACCATTATGAGTATATCTAGTTTCATAGGTTTAAATTCCATCTATATGCTGATAAACTCCAGCCAAGACCTTTCCCTTGAACTTCAGAATCATATGTCCAACCACTTACCTGGCATGCCACTTAGATGTCAAATGGGCAAAAATTAATGTGCTCTAAACTGAGCTCCCAATCTTTCACCCATCTTACTGCTCCACAGACTTCTACATATCAGTCAACTTCAGCTTCAACCTCCCCTGTTGCAGCCCTAAATATTTCTCTTTCTCCCTCACCCACATCCAGCCCATAAGCAAATCCTATTGGCTCTCGGCACCCCTAAAGAACACGACAGCTACCACTGTGGCCCAAACCATCATTCTTCCTCATCTGTATTCTTGTTTTACCCTCTTAATTGGTCTTCCTAAGTCACCTCCTTCAAGTCTTTGTTCAAATATCACTTTCCTTAACCACCAATTTAAAAAATTGTCCAACTCTTTTTCCACTGACAGTCCATAGGCCCCTTTCCCCAGCACCTAGAATCTTCTATCATGTTACACTGTTTAACTATTTTATTTGAACTCCCACTCCTTTCTACTAGAATGTGAGATCTAAAAGGGCTTTTTTCCCATATCCCCAGGCATAGAACAGTACATGGCCCAGAGAAGATGCTTCACAGCTTTCTATTGGATGAATGAATATGCAAGTAATCGCCAGTCTGAACCTCCTACCCTCTATCCCCTACCCCCAACTTCTAGTTACTACTGGTCATTGAAGTCCCCCTCACCCTGGTTTTCCTCTCTACCCAGGTGTTTCAGCCTGATGTCTCCGTCTGCTCCCCTGCTGGCTTTTCAGTCTTCCTGGCTCCTGTGGCAGCAGATAAGAGATAATCCCTTCAGCCCCTCCTCAGACTCAAGGCTCTGATATTTTTTTCCCACTCACAGGCTCATGCTGTGCTTCTCTGGAACTGGGGTGGGACACCTCAGTGTTCAGCAATTTGTCTTTCTTTGCCATGACATTATTTTTCTGACTAGTGCACCCATATTCACTTCCCTATTTATGAATTATTTTAGGGTGTGATTGATAATAATAATAATAATAAGTATTTACATACACTCTCCTTAAATGTTTGTAACAATGGTATTAGGGAGATATTATTCATACCCATTTTACCAACAAGAAAACTGAGGCCCAGAGAAGTTAAGCTATTTATTCATGTTACAAGGAGTTAATATAGTAAAAATTTCTAGTGCAGGTAGGTTTATATTCAAATCTTATGCCCTTAACTCTGTCACATTGTGAGGACCAAAGTTAAATTCTTGGTCATTTCTAATTATTTCTTGGAAGTAGGATTCAAGTTCCCAAGTGGCACATATGCAAGAACTGTCATCCCTCTGATCTGTAGGCTGCAGTACCTCCTATGTACATTGTCACTATCCAAACCCACTCCCCTTTATTATTTCCTCTTGAATTTTGGACATAGGCCAGCCTTGGGGACAAGAGGCAGTTCCAGTATGTTTGTGTCTGTGGGCATTGGACATCTTCCAGTGGCCAAGGGAATCAATCTCAGACCCTTCAAACATAACATGCTGCTTCTCTCACTCCCAACTTTTGTGGTAAAATGGAAAACCTTACATACAATCCCTTACTGGCCCAGGAACCAATCCTTCTAACGTGAAGTGGTCTCCCTATCTATGCCATCAACTGTCAACATCTCAGACCAGATTTTGGGACTTTGCCATGTGGGATGCTAACCAAATGGTTGGTGACTATGCATGCATGTTTTGGTGGGTTTAGTATCATCTGTAAGGATTGCAAAGAGCTGTTCAGGGAGAGTGAAGAGCTTCCCCGCACTGGTCCGTGCCCAAACCCAGAAGAAAGTAAAGTGTCTCCACTCCACTGCACATTTTAACCACTAAACTGAGCTCCTGTCGCTTTACAAAAATGATTTGCTTTTAATTAAAACAGGAGCATAATTATTTTTATACCAGTATTATTAGGGGGGTAAGTAAATTCCCAGTAACTCAATGGATTTTTAAAAATCTGTTTTAAATATAAACATACTGCCATATTTTCTGTGGGTTTGAAAGCTTATGTTAAGTTTGCAAATAAGTCAACTCCATAAAGATAACATCTTTCCCTAAAAAAATGTGTTGCGATCTAATGGCATGCTATGGAAAATTAGCATCTTATAAAAACATGCAGAAGCTGTCCCTCAGAGAAAATGTCCAGAGTAGACCCGAGTTCCTCCTCTGCCCCTGAGGCCAGGCTGATTGAAAGGCCAGCCTCCAAATCGTATCCACCATCCTCTTCCCACCCCAGGGTATTCTCTGCAGCCCTCACAGGACTGTTATTTTGAGTCATGCTGAACTTTATTTTTGAACCTATCTTGTTACATGTCTGACAGGTCCTGTATTCACAGAAGGAACTAAATCACTTTGGTCCACCCTGAAAAGACGCCATGTCTAACAGGGCTGCGTGGAACATGCCCAGCTGTCTGCCTGAGCATCAAGGATCCAGGTAAATCACTGTAAGAACATTACTAACAAGACCTTGGGTGGCCATAATGAACATCCCTCAGTGATGGGGACAGAGCACTGGACTTCTCACCTACTGCATAGAAAATAAAAGCCCAAGGCTACATAGGGCCAGGCATCACTTGTGGACATAATGAAAGTTATGTGTGCACAGTTGCCCAGGCAAATCCCCTCTTGCAGTCCTGCCCCCTCTGTGTCCACTTCTTCCTAATGAATTGTTTATTTGCCCAGGACCACAGCTATTTCTTGTGTCTCAATGACAAATATTTTTAGCACCCCTTCCTGGGCCTCTGCCTCTGAGGGGTTTAGTTGATGCCACACCCAAGCCTGCCTTGACCCTGCTTCTCTCCCCTGGTGCACCTGACCACCAGTCTTCAGAAATTTTACCAAAATAAAAACTCTTATGTAAATAGGAAAAGGGAAAAGCTGTCAAAACCTGCATGAGTTGTTTAAATACCATGAATAAGAACCAGTAACAATAGGCACATCAATGAAGATGTGCTTCCTTCAGACTTGGCCATGTGCCACCCAACGCGAGTCCCCCAGAAAACGCCACTCGGCACACGAGAAAGCTTGGCTCACCCGCCCCTTTGCAACACCCCCTCCCCAGTAAAACATTTTTGACAAGCAACTCATCTAGAGCCATTTCCCACAGCTTTCCTTTCATTTGCATCCTCATTAGAATAATGTGATTTCGCAAAGTGAGAATGTGTGAATCCTCAGCACACAGAGAAAATGTGGAGCCCATATTCCAGGTATGGTCAGCCATTGGGGTGCAGGGCATCCCAGGAACCCAACCCAGGTTGGCAGGACCACGAGCACACTTAGCAAGCACGGGCAGTGATTTTACAACCAAATAATGGGGATCTCTTATGAAAATCTTCAGAAGTGACCCAAACCAGAAAGGAGGTTTTGAAAGGAAAGAAATGCTTTTTTTTTTTTTAATGGGTCCTGGCATCAAGGGGAAAACAAAGTGGTTTCTCGGAGAATAGGAAAATCATGCATTTTGCTTCATTCCACTACTCTTGTTTTCTCAAAGATGCTTGCCCCTGATTTAAAATTTCCACATGCCAACTTTTAAAAGTACTATAATAGAATCAATTCTTCTAAGTCATTCCAGGGCATGACTTACCAAATAATGCTCTTAGTGCACCCAATACTTTGTTGTTGCTGCTGTTTTATTCAATGTACATTTACTGAATGGTATCTTGTAAATATTTTTTGGTCACTTAAAAGCAAGGAATAAACAATGCAAATATGTTTTCCCACATCATAAGCTGGTTTAGAGTCCTCTGCTTTAGTGGGTACGGTTTCTTTTATTTCCTAAAAAACTGGAAAAGCTTATGAAGCCAAAAACTTTGCAGAGCAAATCATCCAGTATTTGCTTAGTTGGTCTTTACTTCAAATGAGGAAACATTATTCATGGGAGCGATACATAATAAACGATTCAGAACAATTCCAGGACAGAGTCGAAGTTGAGAATAGGGGAC